>NW_026689837.1:30000-42500 GCF_943734765.1 Anopheles ziemanni | reverse complement strand
GTGTAGTTCTGACATCCCCATTTTGGGACTTAGCCGATTTTTCGTAAAATACCATATGACCCATCAGGGTCCTTTGCTTCATATAAGTTTGCCTTGCTTGGTGTGGTAACATTTGAGTGTAGTTCTGACATCCCCATTTTGGGACTTAGCCGATTTTTCGTAAAATACCATATGACCCATCAGGGTCCTTTGCTTCATATAAGTTTGCCTTGCTTGGTGTGGTAACATTTGAGTGTAGTTCTGACATCCCCATTTTGGGACTTAGCCGATTTTTCGTAAAATACCATATGACCCATCAGGGTCCTTTGCTTCATATAAGTTTGCCTTGCTTGGTGTGGTAACATTTGAGTGTAGTTCTGACATCCCCATTTTGGGACTTAGCCGATTTTTCGTAAAATACCATATGACCCATCAGGGTCCTTTGCTTCATATAAGTTTGCCTTGCTTGGTGTGGTAACATTTGAGTGTAGTTCTGACATCCCCATTTTGGGACTTAGCCGATTTTTCGTAAAATACCATATGACCCATCAGGGTCCTTTGCTTCATATAAGTTTGCCTTGCTTGGTGTGGTAACATTTGAGTGTAGTTCTGACATCCCCATTTTGGGACTTAGCCGATTTTTCGTAAAATACCATATGACCCATCAGGGTCCTTTGCTTCATATAAGTTTGCCTTGCTTGGTGTGGTAACATTTGAGTGTAGTTCTGACATCCCCATTTTGGGACTTAGCCGATTTTTCGTAAAATACCATATGACCCATCAGGGTCCTTTGCTTCATATAAGTTTGCCTTGCTTGGTGTGGTAACATTTGAGTGTAGTTCTGACATCCCCATTTTGGGACTTAGCCGATTTTTCGTAAAATACCATATGACCCATCAGGGTCCTTTGCTTCATATAAGTTTGCCTTGCTTGGTGTGGTAACATTTGAGTGTAGTTCTGACATCCCCATTTTGGGACTTAGCCGATTTTTCGTAAAATACCATATGACCCATCAGGGTCCTTTGCTTCATATAAGTTTGCCTTGCTTGGTGTGGTAACATTTGAGTGTAGTTCTGACATCCCCATTTTGGGACTTAGCCGATTTTTCGTAAAATACCATATGACCCATCAGGGTCCTTTGCTTCATATAAGTTTGCCTTGCTTGGTATGGTAACATTTGAGTGTAGTTCTGACATCATCATTTTGGGACTTAGCCGATTTTTCGTAAAATACCATATGACCCATATGGGTCCTTTGCTTCATATAAGTTTGCCTTGCTTGGTGTGGTAACTTTTTAGTGTAGTTCTGACATCCCCATTTTGGGACTTAGCCGATTTTTCGTAAAATACCATATGACCCATCAGGGTCCTTGCCTTCATATAAGTTTGCCTTGCTTGGTGTGGTAACATTTGAGTGTAGTTCTGACATCCCCATTTTGGGACTTAGCCGATTTTTCGATCAATACCATATGACCCATCAGGGTCCTTTGCTTCATATAAGTTTGCCTTGCTTGGTGTGGTAACATTTGAGTGTAGTTCTGACATCATCATTTTGGGACTTAGCCGATTTTTCGTAAATTACCATATGACCCATCAGGGTCCTTGCCTTCATATAAGTTTGCCTTGCTTGGTGTGGTAACACATGAGTGTAGTTCTGACATCCCCATTTTGGGACTTAGCCGATTTTTCGTAAAATACCATATGACCCATCAGGGTCCTTTCCTTCATATAAGTTTGCCTTGCTTGATGTGGTAACATTTGAGTGTAGTTCAGACATCCCCATTTTGGGACTTAGCCGATTTTTCGATCCATACCATATGACCCATCAGGGTCCTTGCCTTCATATAAGTTTGCCTTGCTTGGTGTGGTAACATTTTAGTGTAGTTCTGACATCATCATTTTGGGACTTAGCCGATTTTTCGTAAAATACCATATGACCCATATGGGTCCTTTGCTTCATATAAGTTTGCCTTGCTTGGTGTGGTAACTTTTTAGTGTAGTTCTGACATCCCCATTTTGGGACTTAGCCGATTTTTCGATCCATCCTATATGACCCATCAGGGTCCTTTTTCTTCATATAAGTTTCCCAAGACTTAGTGCTTTTTACCTTTGGACACCAATATCACCCTTACGGGTTTCTTTGATCTTCTCACTTTGTATTGACCAAATGTAGGTCTTGCCATGCCAAACATATAATTGTTCTACACCAAGTCTCTATCTCGTACCGCCAGCTCGGTACATTCGATCAACCTGCCCTTAAGGCACCCGGGACTTAGCCATTTTTTCACATTTTTCATGATTTTGAGGCAACTTTTCTCGACTTTGTCACCTTATATCACCAAGATCCTTTCCCTTTAGCGCTTCACTCTGTTCGTATGATATTTAGCGCTGACTATCACCTTTCTATCGCTGACCTCAACTTCTTATTCGGTGCCATAGAGCCAGAGATATTTGGTGTATGCTGTTATAAGGGAAGTTTGTCACTTTTTCAAAGGCCCACTTTGGGACGCCCATATCTCACCTTCACGTATCTTCGATCTTCTTGTCGTCTATGGACGAAACTTAGGTCTTGTCTTGGCCAACTTATAAATGTTCTACGGCCAAGCCGTATCTCTTACCGCCAGCCCGGTATTTTTGGACATAGTCGGATTTTCGCCTCTCGTGGTAACAATTTCTGACTTTGACTCACAATAACACCCGAACGGTCACATGCTAGCGCTTTGCTTGGTAGGAATTATAGTTAGCGCTACCTTTTCTCTTTCTATCGATACCTTGTTCGTTCCATTCCATGCAATACAGCCGAAGTTATGATGTTTCCCGTTTTCCATATCATGTGGAGCTTATGCTCTGGGAAAACCATCTAACACCTGTACCACCCTTTTGGGTACCACCGATCTCGACACTATGTTCGGGTCAAATATAGGTTATAACATGCCCAACTTATAATTATTCTACACCAAGTCTCTATCTCTTACCGCCTGCTCGGTATTTTACTCGTAAGTCCAATTTTCACAACTTGTACTTTTTGGCCCAATGTACTCGAGTTTCAATTTTGGTAACATTTTTCGACTTTGACACTTAATAACTTCCAAATCATGCTAGTTAGCGCTTTGCTTTCTTCTAGTCGTATCTAGCGCTGGGTGTTACCTTTCCAAAACATATCCTAGCTTAACAATCCATGCCATACAGCCGGAGCTATACGGTGCACAAGTCAAATCCATTTTAGCCATGTTTCATTTTTGCCAATTTTTGACCACTCGTATCACCCTTCCAGAGTGGTCCGATCTTCTCGCTGTCTATGGACGACTTTTAGGTCTCGTAGAGGCAAACTTATAAGTATTCTACGTCAACCCGCTATCTCTTACCGCCTGCTCGGTATTCTTGGTCTTGTGTGATTTTTGGAAATTTTGGTATTATTTTTCCACTTTGTCGCTTAATAACTCAGTTTTGCTCAACACTTAGCGCTTCGGTTGTTTGGGATTATAGTTAGCGCTCGGTTCGACCTTTCCAACACTGATCTTAGCTTGTCGATCCGTTCCATACAGCCTGAGTTATTCGCGATACCGTGTTTCAACCCATTTCTCAAGTCTCGTTTTGGTCCAACTTTGAACCAGCCATATCACCCTGATGGCTACCTCCGATCTTCTCGCTCTATATTGGCCAAAGTTAGGTCTTGTGGTAACGTACTTATGATTGTTCTACGCCGTGTTCGTAGCTCTTATCGTTCGCCCGCTATTTTCGATCATAAGGTGAATTTTCGCCTCTAAACCACCATTTTTCACCTTTGCCCTCTAATATGACCGACTTGCTCAACACCTAGCGCTTCGCTTGGTAGGACACATAGCTAGCGCTCGTCAAGACCTTTCCAACGCATATCCAAGCTTTCCGATCCGAGCCATACAGCCTGAGCTATAGGCGATACCGTTTTTCCCATTTTCTTGGTCACATGCACTTTAGGGTACCCCTTTTTGCCTTTGACCCTTAATACCTCCTCCGGGTCACTAGTAGGCGCTTAGCTTGGTAGGATACATAGCTAGAGCAGGCCTTCACCTTTCCAAAACTGCCTCAAGTGTATCGATCCGACATCTAGAACCAAAGTTATGGTCATTCCCATCATGCTCTACTTTCATGGTCAACCTCCACCAAGCACACCTAGGTTGGACCAACTTTCACCAACTCATCTCGAACCCCAAATTTGCTTCGACCTACTAGGTTTCCCTAGTAAAGTGGTCAAAACATCCATTACAACACGACTGGTCTTTCTGGTGGTCGACCTAGGCGACTTTGTTCGACGACCACCACCCCATGGAACTAAAAGACGTCCCTTGATACGGACCACCGATACATTTTCCGGCCTGTCTAAACTACACTCATCGAAATTTTTTTGGGTCCCCACCGTCATACAAGTTTCCCTAGGTCAAGTTTTTCTTCCGGATCGGCCGCGGACCTCACTTTTCATTATCTAGGGAGGCCATAGGGCCCCAAAAGGGGTTTTTTAAAATTTTCGACACTTTCGACTTTGGTCGGATTTTTTCCGATTTTGGTCCGACCTAGGGACTTGGTGGTCCAAGGAGCCTCGGGACCAAACTTTTTTCTCAGGGGTCCCTACCTCCATACAACTTTGCCTAGGTAAATTTTTTGTTCCAAATCGACCGCGGATTTCACTTTTCAATATCTGGGGCTCGTGTAGAGTCCGAATATGAGGTTTTCTCATTTTTCGACATTTTCGACTTTTTTCGACTTTTTTCGGGATTTTCGACCTAGGGGTCCGCCGAACAAATTTTGGGTCAAAAATTTTTATTGAGCTAGTCGAAAGTACGCAAAAAGATAAGACTTTTTGCCGAAGACACCATGCCCCGGAACCGACTCCTTCCCCTTCAAAATAGGGGACAAACGTGATTTTTGAAACTTTTCCTTAGGGAGCCCAAGACTTAGAAAATTTTCAAATTCTCGATTTTTCGATTGCGAGCTAGCGCTTTGCGGTCTTCGGCAATGTTGTAGATCTCGACGAGATAAAACTTTTTGGTCAAGGGACATTTTGCCCTCCGACCCCTCCTTCCCCCCGCAAATCGCCCCACAAAGTGCAATTTTTGCATTTTCACCTCTTTGCATGCACTGTTCGGCCCAAATGGCCACTTTCTATGGGTCTGAGCGCTTTGCGGTCTTCGGCAAACTTTTAGAGCGTACCAAGCCCTAATTATAATTACTCTACACCACCTTCGTACCTCTTCATCCCTGGCCGCTATTCGCGTACCAAGGTAATTTTTGTTCATTTTGTCAACATTTTTCATCTTTGACTGCTTATATCGGATTTGCCATGAACCGATAGCGCTTCGCTGTGTTCTAACGTAAGTTAGTACTACTCAATACCTTTCCAAATCATGTCTTAGATTGTCATTTGCTTGCTTACAGCCGGAGCTATGAGTGATACCGTAAAAAGTACCGAAACTTGGAAAAATCCTTGGATCGACCATATCCCCCCTTTGGGGGCCAGATATCGAAAAAAGTTCTGATTCAAAAAGTTGCGCCTTAACGTGTTCTAGTTATGCCTAGAACATTTCACTTCGCTAGCTGGCCTGCAACTTAGCCGTAATTGGGATTTTAGGGTGTTCATGGAGGGCCCATTTCCTGCGACTTGGTATCTTTTGGGCCCTATGTTTCTCTAATATCTCCACGAGTTTTCCAGGTAGCCTTCTCATACTTTCAGGGTGCCTAGAACACCTCAAGACCTTTCCAACGCTATGCCGTTTGCCTCGCTCGGACATCTACAGCCGAAGTTATTCGAGGTACACGGTACCTTACCCTGTTTTCTCAGTACTTGGTCGAAAATTTCGATCAGCCATATGACCGACTTGGACAACCCTGAGCGGGTTGGCCCCATATAACTAAACTTTTGTCTCTTGTAGGCAAACTTATAAATGTTCTACGTCAACTCGCTATCTCGTACCGCCTTGACGGTATACTTGGTCCAAGGGCCATTTCCAGCGACTTGGTCGCTATTTCGCACTAAGTTTCGCTAATACCTTCGTCCGTGGACATGGTGATTTTTTGTTCGTATTTTTCCTTGATAGTCCCACTCAAGACTATTCCATACCAGAGCCAAGCGTCCCGCTAAGTGCCATACAGCCTGAGCAGTAATTCATGAAAGGTACCTCTACCAGTTTTTGCCATACTTGGGTACAAACTTTGTATCGCCCATATCTCCACTTTGGAGGCCAGCCAGCACCTTTGCCCCATATACTTTTTTCTTGGTCATACCATGCACTAAATATAATTGTTCTACGCCAACTTGCTATCTCTTCTCTAACTTGCCGTTATTCTTGGTCCAAGTCCCATTTCATTCGTTTTCGGACCCATTTTGCTATATGTTTCACTAATAGCTTCGGCCATGGACAAGCTGATATTCTGTTTGTATTTTTGCTTGATAGTCCCACTCAAGACCATTCCAAAACACACCGCAACTTGTCGCTCGGTGGCAAACTGACCGAGTTATAATTCATGAAAGATACCTCAACTTGGTACACCATGTGGTCGGCCCAAACCATATACCGACCAAACGACCGACTTGGAGCACCCTGACCGGGTTGCCCCCATATAATGAAAGTTGCGTCTCTACACGCCCAACTTATGAATATTCTACGCCAAGTCGCTATCTCTTACCGGTAAGCCGGTATTCACCTTCCAAGGGTGATTTTGGTCAAGTGCCATTTCCTGCGACTTGGTCCCCGAATTGGACCATCATCACCTAATATCTCCGTGGTCTTTCAACCCAGCCTCATAAAACTTTCAGGGTAGATAGGTCTCCCCAAGACCTTTCCAACGGTGAGCCGTTTGCCTCGCTCGGCCATCTACAGCCGAAGTTATTAATGGTACTTGGTACCTTACCCTGTTTTTTCCATACTTGTTCGTACTTGGGTACAAACTTTGGATCGCCCATATCTCCACTTTGGAGGCCAGCTAGCACCTTGGCCCCATATACTTTTTTGTTGGTCATGCCATGCACCAAATATAATTGTTCTACGCCAACTTGCTATCTCTTCTCCAACTTGCCGTTATTCTTGGTCCAATTCCCATTTCATTCGTTTTTGGAGCCATTTTGCTATATGTTTCACTAATAGCTTCGGCCATGGACAAGCTGATTTTCGATTGGTATTTTTCCTTGATAGTCCCACTCAAGACCATTCCAAAACACACCGCAGCTTGTCGCTAGGTGGCAAACTGACCAAGTTATAATTCATGAAAGGTACCTCAACTTGGCACACCACGTGGTCGGCCCAAACCATAAACCAACCAAACGACCGACTTGGAGCACCCTGACCGGGTTGGCCCCATATAATAAAAGTTGCGTCTCTACACGCCCAACTTATGAATATTCTACGCCAAGTCGCTATCTCTTACCGGTAAGCCGGTATTCACCTTCCAAGGGTGATTTTGGTCAAGCGCCATTTCCTGCGACTTGGTCCCCGAATTGGACCATCATCACCTAATATCTCCGTGGTCTTTCAACTCAGCCTCATGAAACTTTCAGGGTAGATAGGTCTCCCCAAGACCTTTCCAACGGTGAGCCGTTTGCCTCGCTCGGCCATCTACAGCCGAAGTTATTAATGGTACTTGGTACCTTACCCTGTTTTTTCCATACTTGTTCGTACTTGGGTACAAACTTTGGATCGCCCATATCTCCACTTTGGAGGCCAGCCAGCACCTTGGCCCCATATACTTTTTTGTTGGTGATACCATGCACCAAATATAATTGTTCTACGCAAGCTTGCTATCTCTTCTCCAACTTGCGGTTATTTTTGACTCAAGTCCCATTTCCATAGTTTTTGGTACCAATTTGCTCTATGTTTCGCTAATAGCTTCGCCCAAGGACTTTGTGATTTTTTGTTCGCATTTTTCCTAAATAGTCCCACTCAAGACTATTCCAAATCACACCTTAGCTTGTCGCTCAGTGCCATACAGCCAGAGTTTTAATTCATGAAAGGTACATCACCTTGGTACACCACGTGGTCGGTCCAAACCATCAACCAACCATATGACCGACTTCGAGTCGAGCTAGCGGCTAGGCTCAATATAATGAAATGCGTGTCTTGATGCGGGCTACTGACGGTCTGAACAATGTAGCTCGCTAGCTCGTCTCTAAACTTCTGTTTTGGTCGAATATTGGGTGTTCATGTACCACTTCGGGTAACATGGACTTTGGTGCAACTTTACCACTTGTGCACTTAATAACTTCCCGGTCATTCAAGTCTTTGCCTTCATACTTTCAGGGTAGTTAGGTCTCGTCGAGACCTTTCCATACATATGCCAAACTCATCGATCGGACATCTATAGCCCGAGTTATTCGCGGTACACCGTACCTTACCCTGTTTTTTCCTCAATTGGGTACAAACCTTGGAACACCCATATCGCCCCTTTAGAGACTAGCTGGCACGTTGGCCTCATATAATGATAAGTGCACCTCAACTAGGGCTACTGACGGTCAGAACATTTTAACTTGCTAGCTCGGGCCCACACTTGTGTTTTTCTCGAATATATGGTTCAAGTGTGCCACTTTGGGCACTTTTGGACATTTTGTCCCCACACAACTTTCTTGCCTTGGTAGATAGGGTCTTGTGATCTTGGGCAAAAAGATGCACCAAGATAAAGTCTAACTTTCGTTCCTTTACCGCAAAGCGCTATCTCCAACACCCGAGGAGATAGAAAGTGATTATGTTCGGTATATCGGTCTTCCATGGCCTACTCTGGTAAGCCCCTGCAGGGTATGCAACCGAAGGTGCTTGGTACATGTCTTTGGTGCAATATCGGTGCAAAGTAGGTGTTTCCTTGATCGGGCTATAACTTTCTTGGTTGATGTTGGATTGCTTTGCGGTCTTCGGGGGATAGTTAGGGAACATGTTGGCCAACATTTTCTTATTCCTCAGCCTGGCCGTACCTCCTACCGTCTAGGCGGTATTCATGCTCTAAGTTGGAACTTGTGTTCCTTCGGGCAACTTTTCTGACTTTGACGCTTAATATCTTCCGTTCATATGCAGTCTAAGCTCTGCAACTCTCAGGAAAGCTAGTACTACTCATTTCCTTTCCATATCAGTCTTTGGCTTGTCGATCCAATGTCTACAGCCTTAGTTATTCACGTTCCCTGTGAAGGTAGGTTGTTGCCCATTTTCCAGTTCATGTGGTAACATTCCCGGACTTTGCCGGCTTTCTCTTCATGTGGTAACTTGCTTGCTCATGTGGTAACTTGATAGTGTATTTCCGACAGAACCAATCTCGGACTTAGCCGATTTTTCTCTTCATATTATATGGATCCATCACTAGGCCATGTTGCTTGCTTGTGTGGTAACTTGATAGTGTATTTCTGACAGACCCAATCTCGGACTTAGCCGATTTTTCTCTTCATATCATATGGATCCATCACTAGGACATCTTGCTTGCTTGTGTGGTAACTTGGAAGTGTATTTCAGACAGACCCAATCTGGGACTTAGCCGATTTTTCTCGTCATATCATATGGATCCATCATATGGCCATCTTGCTTGCTTGTGTGGTAACTTGGAAGTGTATTTCCGACAGACCCAATCTCGGACTTAGCCGATTTTTCTCTTCATATCATATGGATCCATCACTAGGCTATCTTGCTTGCTTGCGTGGTAACTTGGAAGTGTATTTCTGACAGACCCAATCTCGGACTTAGCCGATTTTTCTCTTCATATTATATGAATCCATCACTAGGCCATCCTGTTTGCTTGTGTGGTAACTTGGAAGTGTAATTCTGACAGACCCAATCTCGGACTTAGCCGATTTTTCTCTTCATATCATATGGATCCATCAATAGGCCAACTTGCTTGCTTGTGTGGTAACTTGAAAGTGTATGTCTGACAGACCCAATCTGGGACTTAGCCGATTTTTCTCTTCATATTATATGGATCCTGGACTTAGCCAATTTTTCTCTTCATATCATATGGATCCATCACTAGGCCATCTTGCTTGCTTGTGTGGTAACTTGATAGTGTATGTCTGACAGACCCGATCTCGGACTTAGCCGATTTTTCTCTTCATATCATATGGATCCATCAATAGGCCATCTTGCTTGCTTGTGTGGTAACTTGAAAGTGTATGTCTGACAGACCCAATCTGGGACTTAGCCGATTTTTCTCTTCATATTATATGGATCCTGGACTTAGCCGATTATTAGGTTATTATATATGGATCCTGGACTTAGCCGATTTTTCGCTTCATATAATATGGATCCTGGACTTAGCCGATTATTAGGTTATTATATATGGATCCTGGACTTAGCCGATTTTTCTCTTCATATAATATGGATCCTGGACTTAGCCGATTATTAGGTTATTATATATAGATCCTGGACTTAGCCGATTTTTCTCTTCATATAATATGGATCCGGGACTTAGCCGATTTTTCCCTTCATATAATATGGATCCGGGACTTAGCCGATTTTTCTGTTCAAATAATATGGATCCGGGACTTAGCCAATTTTTCTCTTCATGTGGTAACGTATGCCAATCGCTCACAAGTCATGGGATAAGGGTACTTGTGTTCTTCCATCTTCTAAGTCCCGCACGGGGACATCGTGATCGCCCCAAGTCCGGAATAGCGCCAAGTCAAGCCCCACGGTGGCCGTGCAGGACCTGTTAGCGGCGGCCCCACTGACAGCACTAATCCGGACTTAGAAATTATATCTTTCTAATCGAACACCACACACGCAACACCACCATACCACCATCTCCTTGCAAGTACCTAAGTACCCGCAACTCCATGGTGAAGGCAATGTCACTCCATCACCAACCTCTTTGCATTGCAAGCACTTGCGTACCTACAACACTCCGAAGAAGGCAACGGCGCGCGATGCTCGACTCCACACACCTCACCACACCACACCACCGATGGCCAGCCAGCCAGCCAGCCCAGCTAAGGGCTAACCCACCAACCAACCACCAATGGCCTAGGCCAGCCGGATCCCACCTTCAAGTCCAAGCACAGCCAAGTGCAAGTACCGCCAAGTGTTCACCAACCAACCATCACACCAGGTCAGCCGGCCAGTACCCACCTTCAAGTGCCATTACCCTCGGGTGCAAGCTCAATCAAGTGTTAACCAACCAACCCGGCCAAGGCAGCCAACAGGCCGGCACCCTACAGCACCGACCCGCCATTACCACCTCAACCGTTGACCATGCAAGTGGCCTCGGACAACAGGTGACACCCGAAGTACATCCGAAGAGTGTATATCAAGTGTTTGTTCACCAAGTCCTCAACCAACCCCAAGTACCCGGAGGTACCCAGAGTGTTGGATCCGCCAACCACTACCAGCACTCCAAGTCCTTGCGAACCCAAAGTGTTTGCCCGGTAGGGCCATTGTATCACAACGCTTGCTACCATGCAAGTGGCCTCGAACAAGGTGACAGGGGTATCTTCACCAAGTTCTCAACCAACCCCAAGTACCCGGAGGTACCCAGAGTGTTGGGTCCGCCAACCACTACCAGCACTCCAAGTCCTCGCGAACATAAAGTGTTTGCCCGGTAGGGCCATTAGACCACAACGCTTGCTAACCATGCAAGTGGTCTCGGACAACAGGTGACACCCGAAGTACATCCGGAGAGTGTACAACAAGTGTTTGTTCACCAAGTCCTCAACCAACCCCAAGTACCCGGAGGTACCCAGAGTGTTGGGTCCGCCAACCACTACCAGCACTCTAAGTCCTCGCGAACCCAAAGTGTTTGCCCGGTAGGGCCATTAGACCACAACGCTTGCTAACCATGCAAGTGGTCTCGGACAACAGGCGATACCCGAAGTACATCCGAAGAGTGTATAACAAGTGTTTGTTCACCAAGTCCTCAACCAACCCCAAGTACCCGGAGGTACCCAGAGTGTTGGATCCGCCAACCCGTCCCGGCACTCCAAGTCCTTGCGAACCCAAAGTGTTTGCCCGGTAGGGCCATTAGACCACAACGCTTGCTAACCATGCAAGTGGTCTCGGACAACAGGCGATACCCGAAGTACATCCGAAGAGTGTATATCAAGTGTTTGTTCACCAAGTCCTCAACCAACCCCAAGTACCCGGAGGTACCCAGAGTGTTGGATCCGCCAACCCGTCCCGGCACTCCAAGTCCTTGCGAACCCAAAGTGTTTGCCCGGTAGGGCCATTGAATCACAACGCTTGCTAACCATGCAAGTGGTCTCGGACAACAGGTGACACCCGAAGTACATCCGGAGAGTGTATATCAAGTGTTTGTTCACCAAGTCCTCAACCAACCCCAAGTACCCGGAGGTACCCAGAGTGTTGGATCCGCCAACCCGTCCCGGCACTCTAAGTCCTTGCGAACCCAAAGTGTTTGCCCGGTTGGGCCATTAGATCACAACGCTTGCTAACCATGCAAGTGGTCTGGAGTATAGGTGATACTGACATACCACCGAGATGGTACATCTAGTATTGGGTCACCAAAACCAAACCAACCCCAAGTATCAACCCGGCATACTCAGAGTGATGGATCCGCCAACCCGTCCCG
>NW_026689837.1:0-25000 GCF_943734765.1 Anopheles ziemanni | reverse complement strand
ATATGCGTTCAACTTATCAATGTTCATGTGTCCTGCAGTTCACATTATGACGCGCAGTTAGCTGCGGTCTTCATCGATCCATGAGCCGAGTGATCCACTGCCGAGGGTGACTAACTTGCGTAAGCCGCCGCTGTGCGCGTATACCCGTTCCCCGTAGGGAGGAGCAAGCCGCCGCTTAGAGACGAAGCATAAAGTGTCCTCATTCCACATAGGGCAAGCTGGATGAATCCATTTTACCCAGGACGGCCGAAGCGGCGTGGACCAGGGGAGAACTGAACCTTATACTTCACACCACAGTAAGTCTACGTGTCCTCTTCCACATAGGGCAAGCTAGAACTAACTATCTTACCCAGGACTGCCGAAGCAGCGTGGACCAGGGGAGGAACACACTTTTCATGGAAACGTAAGGCATCCATGACTGCCATAACGTAAGCCGCCGCTGTGCGCGTATACCCGTTCCCCGTAGGGAGGAGCAAGCCGCCGCTTAGAGACGAAGCATAAAGTGTCCTCATTCCACATAGGGCAAGCTGGATGAATCCATTTTACCCAGGACGGCCGAAGCGGCGTGGACCAGGGGAGAACTGAACCTTATACTTCACACCACAGTAAGTCTACGTGTCCTCTTCCACATAGGGCAAGCTAGAACTAACTATCTTACCCAGGACTGCCGAAGCAGCGTGGACCAGGGGAGGAACACACTTTTCATAGAAACGTAAGGCATCCATGACTGCCATAGTGCGTAAGCCGCCGCTGTGCGCGTAAACCCGTTCCCCGTAGGGAGGAGTCAAGCCGCCGCTTAGAGACGAAGTATTAAGTGTCCTCTTCCACATAGGGCAAGCTAGAATGAACTATCTTACCCAGGACCGCCGAAGCAGCGTGGACCAGGGGAGAACTGAACTTTATACTTCACACCACAGTATTGAGTAATGTGCCCTCTTCCACATAGGGCAAGCTAGAATGAACTATCTTACCCAGGACCGCCGAAGCGGCGTGGACCAGTGGAGGACTACACAATTAAGAGGTTTGATATCGACTTGTGTGTTTCAATAGGGTACCGATGGTATGTTTTGAACCGATTTGATTTAGCCATTCTGAAGTCATCACTTGGTTGAAGCGCTGAACTAGGGAGGGGCATCGTTTACATTACTTGTATATATATTGGTTTTCGCATGCTCTACTAGGTTAATGTCATAGGGTTGGCTATCGAGCATGCCCAAGTGATGACTTGATTGTGTGCTTGCTTGAATTCTTCACATTTCATACCATCGGTGAGTTGTCGAATCATTCCTCGATCATAACCTTCGTTCTTGGTTCATGTATGCTCTCTTCCACATAGGGCAAGCTAGAATTAACTATCTTACCCAGGACCGCCGAAGCAGCGTGGACCAGGGGAGAACTATACTTTGTCTTGTATGCCCTCTTCCACATAGGGCAAGCTAGAATTAACTATCTTACCCAGGACTGCAAAGCAGCGTGGACCAGTGGAGGACTATACTTTGTTCATTACACCACAGTATTAAGTATGGTGTCCTCTTCCACATAAGGCAAGCTAGAACTAACTATCTTACCCAGGACCGCCGAAGCAGTGTGGACCAGGGGAGGACTATACTTTATACTTCACACACTAGCCATATTGAAGTCATCACTTGGTTGAAGCACTGAACTAGGGCGAGTCTATCGTTTACTTTGCATTGGGATAATACGCTGCATGCTCTCTTAGGTTAATGTCATGTGGTTGGCTATAGAGCATGCCCAAGTGATGACTTTGTTTAAAGCTCAACAGGTAGAGTATTATGTCCTCTTCCACATAGGGCAAGCTAGAATTAACTATCTTACCCAGGACCGCCGGAGCAGCGTGGACCAGGGGAGAACTATACTTTGTCTTGTATGCCCTCTTCCACATAGGGCAAGCTAGAATTAACTATCTTACCCAGGACTGCAAAGCAGCGTGGACCAGTGGAGGACTATACTTTGTTCATTACACCACAGTATTAAGTATGGTGTCCTCTTCCACATAGGGCAAGCTAGAACTAACTATCTTACCCAGGACCGCCGAAGCAGTGTGGACCAGGGGAGGACTATACTTTATACTTCACACACTAGCCATACTGAAGTCATCACTTGGTTGAAGCGCTGAACTACGGCGGGGTAATCGTTTACAGGTTATAATCATATAGCTGCATGCTCATTAGTAGATAATGGAATATTGTATGGCAATATGAGCATGCCCAAGTGATGACTTTGTTTCAAGCTCAACAGGTAGGGTATTGAGTCCTCTTCCACATAGGGCAAGCTAGAATGAACTATCTTACCCAGGACCGCCGGAGCAGCGTGGACCAGTGGAGGACTCTATACTTTATACTTCACACCACAGTATTGAGTACGACTTGCATAAAGCCCCTAATGAGAACCACGAGGGCTCTCTCAATGTAGAACCACGAGGGCTCTAGTACCGATTCTCTCGGTACGGCTTGGTCCGTGTTCCTTTATGCTTGTACTCTAAGTATTAAGTATTGTGTCCTCTTCCACATAGGGCAAGCTAGAACTAACTATCTTACCCAGGACCGCCGAAGCAGTGTGGACCAGGGGAGGACTATACTTTATACTTCACACACTAGCCATACTGAAGTCATCACTTGGTGGGGGTGAACTACGGCGGTATCTATCGTTTTGGTTCGGTCTATATAGGGTCGCTTGCATGCTCATTCGAATATAATGTAATTGTGTATGGCAATATGAGCATGCCCAAGTGATGACTTTGTTTCAAGCTCAACAGGTAGGGTATTGAGTCCTCTTCCACATAGGGCAAGCTAGAATGAACTATCTTACCCAGGACCGCCGGAGCAGCGTGGACCAGTGGAGGACTCTATACTTTATACTTCACACCACAGTATTGAGTACTTCTTGCATAAAGCCCCTAATGAGAACCACGAGGGCTCTCTCAATGTAGAACCACAAGGGCTCTAGTACCGATTCTCTCGGTACGGCTTGGTCCGTGTTCCTTTATGCTTGTACTCTTAGAAAGTCTCAACCCGGAGGTCTTGACTTTGATTGTCATAGTTGGACTACGACGGGGTATCCGACTCATCGAATACCCCAGAAGCACACCATCTTTCGGGTAGGCGGTACGCGTACCTCCGGACGCGGAAGTCTCAACCCGGAGGTCTTGACTTTGTATTGTCATAGTTGGACTACGACGGGGTATCCGACTCATCGAATACCCCAGAAGCACACCATCTTTCGGGTAGGCGGTACGCGTACCTCCGGACGCGTAAGTCTCAACCCGGAGGTCTTGACTTTGTATTGTCATAGTTGGACTACGACGGGGTATCCGACTCATCGAATACCCCAGAAGCACACCATCTTTCGGGTAGGCGGTACGCGTACCTCCGGACGCGGAAGTCTCAACCCGGAGGTCTTGACTTTGTATTGTCATAGTTGGACTACGACGGGGTATCCGACTCATCGAATACCCCAGAAGCACACCATCTTTCGGGTAGGCGGTACGCGTACCTCCGGACGCGGAAGTCTCAACCCGGAGGTCTTGACTTTGATTGTCATAGTTGGACTACGACGGGGCATCCGACCATTGCTGATCGAACACCCCTGATTCACCATCTTTCGGGTAGGCGGTACGCGTACCTCCGGACGCGGAAGTCTCAACCCGGAGGTCTTGACTTGGATTGTCATAGTTGGACTACGACGGGGCATCCGACCATTGCTGATCGAACACCCCTGATTCACCATCTTTCGGATAGGAGGTGCGCCCACCTCCGACGCGGAAGTCTCAACCCGGAGGTTCGGACTTAGAGTTTTTCCCATTCAAAAGTTTTTCTCTTAGCCATACTGAAGTCATCACTTGGTGAACGATTGAACTAGGGCGGGTTAATCGTTTATAGGTATCATGTGGTTTGCATGCTCTCTTAGGTTAAGGTCATGTGGTTGGCTATCGAGCATGCCCAAGTGATGACTTTGTTTCACGCTTGCTTGATTTCTTCATGATTCCCTGTTATATAGTGTAATCATTCGAGAACAGGGAATCTTTGGTTTTGCTCAACAGGTATTGGATGTCAACTTGGTATCTAGATCGCATTAAGTCTCAACCCTTAGGTTCGGACTTGTATAGTGACATCTTGTTACGGTCTTGAGTCTCAACCCGCAGGTTCGGACTACTTAGTGTTTGATCGAATATAATATGGCAACTTGTGCCTTAGTCTCAACCCGCAGGTTCGGACTTCTGTTTATTTGGCCAATGTATGTATAAGGCAACTTGTGCCTAAGTCTCAACCCGCAGGTTCGGACTTGTTAGTGTTACGTCAACTTTCATATGGCAACTTGTGCCTAAGTCTCAACCCGCAGGTTCGGACTTGTGTATTTGTTCGAAGTCATGTATAAGGCAACTTGTGCCTAAGTCTCAACCCGCAGGTTCGGACTTGTGTATTTGTTCGAAGTTATATATAAGGCAACTTGTGCCTAAGTCTCAACCCGCAGGTTCGGACTTCATAGTGTTTCGTCAATGTTCATATGGCAACTTGTGCCTAAGTCTCAACCCGCAGGTTCGGACTTCTATAGTGTTTCGTCAACTTTCATATGGCAACTTGTGCCGAAGTCTCAACCCGCAGGTTCGGACTTCTATAGTGTTTCGTCAATTATCATATGGCAACTTGTGCCGAAGTCTCAACCCGCAGGTTCGGACTTCTGGAAGGATCACTTGGCCACTAATGATCCTTCCGCAGGTTCACCTACGGAAACCTTGTTACGACTTTTACTTCCTCTAAATCATCAAGTTCGGTCAACTTCGATAAAGCAGACGCGGTTCACGAGGATCCAGCGAACGATCATCTCCAAAGACCTCACTAAATAATCCATCGGTAGTAGCGACGGGCGGTGTGTACAAAGGGCAGGGACGTATTCAACGCTGGCTGATGACCAGCACTTACTAGAAGTTCCGAGTTCATATGGACCATTGCAATCCATAATCCCTACTAAGTGAGTATTTGAGTGATTTCCCGTTCCTCTCGGAATAGGAGACACGCTGCTACCCACATTGTAGCACGCGTGTAGCCCAGAACATCTAAGGGCATCACGGACCTGTTATCGCTCGATCTCATTTTGCTAAACACAAATTGTCCTGCTAAGCAGCGTACCGTAAGTGCACTTGCGCACACGAACAGCGAAGGTGTCAGGTCATACTCCACCGAAAGGTCCTAACCCGTTCCAATCGGCATCGACGCATTAACGCTGACTGCGTTCTAGTTAGCATATGTGAGTCACGTTCGTTATCGGAATTAACCAGACAAATCAATCCACGAACTAAGAACGGCCATGCACCACTACCCTTAAATTTGAGAAAGAGCTATTAATCTGTCTCACCTCCATAAGTTCGGACCTGGTAAGTTTTCCCGTGTTGAGTCAAATTGAACCGCAAGCTCCATTTCATTGTGGTGCCCTTCCGTCAATTCCTTTAAGTTTCAACTTTGCAACCATACTTCCCCCGGAACCTGACTTTGGTTTCCCGGAAGCTACTGAGAGCACCTGGTTGTAGCGTCTCCCAATTGCTAGTTGGCATCGTTTACGGTTAGAACTAGGGCGGTATCTAATCGCCTTCGATCCTCTAACTTTCGTTCTTGATTAAAGAAAGCATCCTTGACAAATGCCTTCGCTTTAGTTAGTCTTACGACGGTCTACGAATTTCACCTCTCGCGCCGTAATACTAGTGTCCCCAACTACTTCTGTTAATCATTACCTCCGGTCTGAGTACAAACCAATGAAAGATTAGACCAAGGTCGTATTCCATTATTCCATGCAAGATTATTCTAGGGCGTTTGGGCACCCTGCTTTAAGCACTCTAATTTGTTCAAGGTAAACGTGAGCGGTCGAGCTCTATGTTACACTTGCACCCGTTGAAGGGCACACCATGACACAGACTTGGTGCCCTACCACACCATTGAGTCGCAACCAGATTCCGACTTGGCCCACCGACCACGGGTTGACCGGGTCGGCGGAGCCGGACTGTGTTGGACAAGTATCAACTTCGAACGTTTTAACCGCAACAATTTTAATATACGCTAGTGGAGCTGGAATTACCGCGGCTGCTGGCACCAGACTTGCCCTCCACTTGATCCTCGTAGAAGGATTTATGCTCTACTCATTCCAATTATGAAACATCATTAAAGAGTTTCATATTGTTATTTCTCGTCACTACCTCCCCGTCCCGGGATTGGGTAATTTACGCGCCTGCTGCCTTCCTTGGATGTGGTAGCCATTTCTCAGGCTCCCTCTCCGGAATCGAACCCTGATTCCCCGTTACCCGTTGCAACCATGGTAGTCCTCTATACTACCATCCATAGTTGATAGGGCAGATATTTGCGAGATCTGTCGTCGGTGCGAGACCATACGATCAGCATCATTATCCAGACTTCAACTCAATGACACGGAGAACCCGCGATTGGTTTGACTAATAAGTGCACCAGTTCCCGCGAGGGTCCTGGCATGTTGCATGTATTAGCTCTAGATTTTCCACAGTTATCCAAGTAACTAGGTTGATGATCTCGTAAATTATAGCTGTTATACTGAGCCTTATGCGGTTTCACATTAAATCTGTTTGTACTTAGACATGCATGGCTTAACCTTTGAGACGAGCGTATATTACTGGTAGGATCAACCAGAATTCCGACTTTGCGTTCGAATGTTCATTGTCCCATTGCACCCGGAGGAGCAAACACCACGTTCTATATGTTGTCAAGTCCGGTAGCACACGGGAGGCGAGCCCCCGTGCGAACCTCATTGCCCTCGTATCACACACACCCGATGCACCGGACAGGCACTTGAGCGGCATTCGACTCCGCTAAGCGCTCGTGCGCCCGATTGTGCATGCGCTGACGGGGCCTTCATACCCCTACCACAGCGACCTTATGCCAAACTTCCATGAATACTTAGGTGAGCTGACAAGGGCCTTCATTTCCCTACCATCAACTAAAGGACACGCTAGGCGCGTCCGATCATTGCAACTGCGGGGCTTTCATACCCCAATCACCACAGTACGCAATTCACCAGAGTTTAATCACAACCCCCCCGGACATGGCACACAATTAACTTGCAACAAAACTTAGTGTGTGCCGGGCACATCGGTTCCACAAAATCATTCCCGATGTACCCCAATTGGGGTTGTGAACGCATCCATGGTCCTCTGACACACCCAACCAAGCGTGGATACTACATACCTCAAACACCCAGTACACTAACAGACAAATCAACATATGGTTGCTTTCCCCCAGACATTTGCCAATCACTTGGCACCCGGACGGGAACTCGCTCCTGATTGCGCCAATGCCACCCATTTGCCAAGAGCGAGTTCTGTATGTAGATTTCATTTGGAAAGACAACCGTGTACTGGATATTCTATCCGACGATTACAGATGACGAGTACGAGACTCGACTACACTCACGGATAATACATTTTGGGTCGAGATTGCTTTCGGGGTTTTCGATTGGTCTTGCGCTTGTAAACGTATAACTTTGACTTGTGGTAACCTCGGTATGTTAGTCGATCACGTGGTTGTGAACTGGTAAGGGTGGGCAATCTGTTCACTTGCACTCTGGGTAGGAATAGGTGAGCGCTATAGGTTAAGATCATTGTATGGTTCCATCGTGATGACTTTCGCTAGATAGTAGGATGTTTGGATAGTTATAACGTTTCTGGCCATTTGTTCATAGTGTTCGGTTCATTGAGGAATTCGATTGGTCTTTGCTTCACACACGTGGTCGATCACTTGGATGTGAACTAGGGTGAGAATAAGGTGTTCACTAGTGCTCTTAGGTTTTGGATCAGTACTGAGCACTTGATTGGTTTCGCATAATATGTATCCATAGTGATGACTCTTTCCAGCTTAAGATTTCGTTACCAGTTTCGAATCCTCCCCACGTTCGCTTTTACTTGGTTAGGTTTTCGAGTGTAGATTTGAAAGCAATCTCATGTATGTATCCCATCTGATATAAGCCACTGACAGTTCATGTCACCTCGTTCAACTCTCGCTGGGTCACAGAAGTATGTTACTGCGCCCATTATCCCTACTCGGATAGGTTCGGTTCGTTCGTTTTATACTACG
This sequence comes from Anopheles ziemanni, assembly GCF_943734765.1. Classification (NCBI taxonomy): domain Eukaryota; kingdom Metazoa; phylum Arthropoda; class Insecta; order Diptera; family Culicidae; genus Anopheles; species Anopheles ziemanni. The sequence goes on along the minus strand of NW_026689837.1, from coordinate 16,892 downwards.
GTGAGTAAACTCAATTTGTGCATCGCATAGCCATGGAAAGCAAGCTTTCGCGGGCCTCTTCGACTGTTTTGATACGAGCTGTGCCCGTGATGCTTGTCATCCCAGGATACTAGACCCCTTTGGACGACCGCATGACCATCAGAAAGTAAATTCCACGTTCGATTTGGGGTGTGAACCCCGAACATAAAGTCTTTGTGTAGAACCACGAGGGCTCTATAGTACCGATTCTCTCGGTACGCTTGGTCCGTGTTCCTTTATGTTCGTACTCTTGTGAATAAGATTCACGTTCGTTTTGGGATATTTGCTACTGTCACCGTTTGAGTACTATGGGGCTTGAACCCCTAACATAAAGTCTTTGTGTAGAACCGCGAGGGTTCTATAGTACCGATTCTCTCGGTACGCTTGGTCCGTGTTCCTTTATGTTCGTACTCTTGTGTGTATAATATTCATGTTCGGTTTGGGATATTTGCTACTTTCACCAGGGTCCCGTTCTTCATACAAGTCTGCCTTGCTAATGTGGTAACTTTATAGTGTAGTTCTGACATCCCAATTTTGGGACTTAGCCGATTTTTCGTATATTTCCATATGACCCATAGGGTCCCTTTCTTCATACAAGCTTGCCTAGGGCGATCGGTCAAAACTTGTCTTACTATTCGATTGGTCTTCGCACTTTCACCCTAGGCAGTTCGCCTAGGTCTGTCTTCTTGAGGAGGCCAAAACCCGAAATAAGGAGGTTCGGCCGACCCTGAAACCTCCCCTGTCTGAACTACACTAACCCGATTTTTCAGGGTCCTCAGCGCCATACAACTTTGCCTAGGTCACTTGTACTCTTGACTTAGGCCATCCGACTTGGTCCGTGTTTCTTCCTAGGGTTCACCTAGGTACTTTGCCTTGCTTGATGTGGTAACTTTTTAGTGTAGTTCAGACATCCTAATTTTGGGACTTAGCCGATTTTTCATGTATTTCCATATGACCCATAGGGTCCCTTTCTTCATACAAGCTTGCCTAGGGCGATCGGTCAAAACTTGTCTTACTATTCGATTGGTCTTCGCACTTTCACCCTAGGCAGTTCGCCTAGGTCTGTCTTCTTGAGGAGGCCAAAACCCGAAATAAGGAGGTTCGGCCGACCCTGAAACCTCCCCTGTCTGAACTACACTAACCCGATTTTTCAGGGTCCTCAGCGCCATACAACTTTGCCTAGGTCACTTGTACTCTTGACTTAGGCCATCCGACTTGGTCCGTGTTTCTTCCTAGGGTTCACCTAGGTACTTTGCCTTGCTTGATGTGGTAACTTTTTAGTGTAGTTCAGACATTATAATTTTGGGACTTAGCCGATTTTTCATGTATTTCCATATGACCCATAGGGTCCCTTTCTTCATACAAGCTTGCCTAGGGCGATCGGTCAAAACTTGTCTTACTATTCGATTGGTCTTCGCACTTTCACCCTAGGCAGTTCGCCTAGGTCTGTCTTCTTGAGGAGGCCAAAACCCGAAATAAGGAGGTCCAGCCGACCCTGAAACCTCCCCTGTCTTAACTACACTAACCCGATTTTTCATGGTCCTTAGCGCCATACAACTTTGCCTAGGTCACTTGTACTCTTGACTTAGGCCATCTGACTTGGTCCGTGTTTCTTCCTAGGGTTCACCTAGGTACTTTGCCTTGCTTGATGTGGTAACTTTTTAGTGTAGTTCAGACATCCCAATTTCGGGACTTAGCCGATTTTTCGTATATTTCCATATGACCCATAGGGTCCCTTTCTTCATACAAGCTTGCCTAGGGCGATCGGTCAAAACTTGTCTTACTATTCGATTGGTCTTCGCACTTTCACCCTAGGCACTTTGCCTAGGTCTGTCTTCTTGAGGAGGCCAAAACCCGAAATAAGGAGGTTCAGCCGACCCAGAAACCTCCCCTGTCTGAACTACACTAACCCGATTTTTCAGGGTCCTCAGCGCCATACAACTTTGCCTAGGTCACTTGTACTCTTGACTTAGGCCATCTGACTTGGTCCGTGTTTCTTCCTAGGGTTCACCTAGGTACTTTGCCTTGCTTGATGTGGTAACTTTTTAGTGTAGTTCAGACATCCCAATTTTGGGACTTAGCCGATTTTTCATGTATTTCCATATGACCCATAGGGTCCCTTTCTTCATACAAGCTTGCCTAGGGCGATCGGTCAAAACTTGTCTTACTATTCGATTGGTCTTCGCACTTTCACCCTAGGCAGTTTGCCTAGGTGTAGCTTCTTGAGGAGGTCAAAACCCAAAATAAGGAGGTTCAGCCGACCCAAAAACCTCCCCTGTCTAAACTACACTAACCAGATTTTTCAGGGTCCTCACCGTCATACAACTTTGCCTAGGTCACTTGTTCTCTTGACTTAGGCCATCTGACTTGGTCCGTGTTTCTTGCTAGGGTTCACCTAGGTACTTTGCCTTGCTTGATGTGGTAACTTTTTAGTGTAGTTCAGACATCCCAATTTTGGGACTTAGCCGATTTTTCATGTATTTCCATATGACCCATAGGGTCCCTTTCTTCATACAAGCTTGCCTAGGGCGATCGGTCAAAACTTGTCTTACTATTCGATTGGTCTTCGCACTTTCACCCTAGGCAGTTTGCCTAGGTGTAGCTTCTTGAGGAGGTCAAAACCCAAAATAAGGAGGTTCAGCCGACCCAAAAACCTCCCCTGTCTAAACTACACTAACCAGATTTTTCAGGGTCCTCACCGTCATACAACTTTGCCTAGGTCACTTGCACTCTTGACTTAGGCCATCTGACTTGGTCCGTGTTTCTTGCTAGGGTTCACCTAGGTAGTTTGCCTTGCTTGATGTGGTAACTTTTTAGTGTAGTTCTGACATCCCAATTTTGGGACTTAGCCGATTTTTCGTAAAATACCATATGACCCATCAGGGTCCTTTGCTTCATATAAGTTTGCCTTGCTTGGTGTGGTAACATTTGAGTGTAGTTCTGACATCCCCATTTTGGGACTTAGCCGATTTTTCGTAAAATACCATATGACCCATCAGGGTCCTTTGCTTCATATAAGTTTGCCTTGCTTGGTGTGGTAACATTTGAGTGTAGTTCTGACATCCCCATTTTGGGACTTAGCCGATTTTTCGTAAAATACCATATGACCCATCAGGGTCCTTTGCTTCATATAAGTTTGCCTTGCTTGGTGTGGTAACATTTGAGTGTAGTTCTGACATCCCCATTTTGGGACTTAGCCGATTTTTCGTAAAATACCATATGACCCATCAGGGTCCTTTGCTTCATATAAGTTTGCCTTGCTTGGTGTGGTAACATTTGAGTGTAGTTCTGACATCCCCATTTTGGGACTTAGCCGATTTTTCGTAAAATACCATATGACCCATCAGGGTCCTTTGCTTCATATAAGTTTGCCTTGCTTGGTGTGGTAACATTTGAGTGTAGTTCTGACATCCCCATTTTGGGACTTAGCCGATTTTTCGTAAAATACCATATGACCCATCAGGGTCCTTTGCTTCATATAAGTTTGCCTTGCTTGGTGTGGTAACATTTGAGTGTAGTTCTGACATCCCCATTTTGGGACTTAGCCGATTTTTCGTAAAATACCATATGACCCATCAGGGTCCTTTGCTTCATATAAGTTTGCCTTGCTTGGTGTGGTAACATTTGAGTGTAGTTCTGACATCCCCATTTTGGGACTTAGCCGATTTTTCGTAAAATACCATATGACCCATCAGGGTCCTTTGCTTCATATAAGTTTGCCTTGCTTGGTGTGGTAACATTTGAGTGTAGTTCTGACATCCCCATTTTGGGACTTAGCCGATTTTTCGTAAAATACCATATGACCCATCAGGGTCCTTTGCTTCATATAAGTTTGCCTTGCTTGGTGTGGTAACATTTGAGTGTAGTTCTGACATCCCCATTTTGGGACTTAGCCGATTTTTCGTAAAATACCATATGACCCATCAGGGTCCTTTGCTTCATATAAGTTTGCCTTGCTTGGTGTGGTAACATTTGAGTGTAGTTCTGACATCCCCATTTTGGGACTTAGCCGATTTTTCGTAAAATACCATATGACCCATCAGGGTCCTTTGCTTCATATAAGTTTGCCTTGCTTGGTGTGGTAACATTTGAGTGTAGTTCTGACATCCCCATTTTGGGACTTAGCCGATTTTTCGTAAAATACCATATGACCCATCAGGGTCCTTTGCTTCATATAAGTTTGCCTTGCTTGGTGTGGTAACATTTGAGTGTAGTTCTGACATCCCCATTTTGGGACTTAGCCGATTTTTCGTAAAATACCATATGACCCATCAGGGTCCTTTGCTTCATATAAGTTTGCCTTGCTTGGTATGGTAACATTTGAGTGTAGTTCTGACATCATCATTTTGGGACTTAGCCGATTTTTCGTAAAATACCATATGACCCATATGGGTCCTTTGCTTCATATAAGTTTGCCTTGCTTGGTGTGGTAACTTTTTAGTGTAGTTCTGACATCCCCATTTTGGGACTTAGCCGATTTTTCGTAAAATACCATATGACCCATCAGGGTCCTTGCCTTCATATAAGTTTGCCTTGCTTGGTGTGGTAACATTTGAGTGTAGTTCTGACATCCCCATTTTGGGACTTAGCCGATTTTTCGATCAATACCATATGACCCATCAGGGTCCTTTGCTTCATATAAGTTTGCCTTGCTTGGTGTGGTAACATTTGAGTGTAGTTCTGACATCATCATTTTGGGACTTAGCCGATTTTTCGTAAATTACCATATGACCCATCAGGGTCCTTGCCTTCATATAAGTTTGCCTTGCTTGGTGTGGTAACACATGAGTGTAGTTCTGACATCCCCATTTTGGGACTTAGCCGATTTTTCGTAAAATACCATATGACCCATCAGGGTCCTTTCCTTCATATAAGTTTGCCTTGCTTGATGTGGTAACATTTGAGTGTAGTTCAGACATCCCCATTTTGGGACTTAGCCGATTTTTCGATCCATACCATATGACCCATCAGGGTCCTTGCCTTCATATAAGTTTGCCTTGCTTGGTGTGGTAACATTTTAGTGTAGTTCTGACATCATCATTTTGGGACTTAGCCGATTTTTCGTAAAATACCATATGACCCATATGGGTCCTTTGCTTCATATAAGTTTGCCTTGCTTGGTGTGGTAACTTTTTAGTGTAGTTCTGACATCCCCATTTTGGGACTTAGCCGATTTTTCGATCCATCCTATATGACCCATCAGGGTCCTTTTTCTTCATATAAGTTTCCCAAGACTTAGTGCTTTTTACCTTTGGACACCAATATCACCCTTACGGGTTTCTTTGATCTTCTCACTTTGTATTGACCAAATGTAGGTCTTGCCATGCCAAACATATAATTGTTCTACACCAAGTCTCTATCTCGTACCGCCAGCTCGGTACATTCGATCAACCTGCCCTTAAGGCACCCGGGACTTAGCCATTTTTTCACATTTTTCATGATTTTGAGGCAACTTTTCTCGACTTTGTCACCTTATATCACCAAGATCCTTTCCCTTTAGCGCTTCACTCTGTTCGTATGATATTTAGCGCTGACTATCACCTTTCTATCGCTGACCTCAACTTCTTATTCGGTGCCATAGAGCCAGAGATATTTGGTGTATGCTGTTATAAGGGAAGTTTGTCACTTTTTCAAAGGCCCACTTTGGGACGCCCATATCTCACCTTCACGTATCTTCGATCTTCTTGTCGTCTATGGACGAAACTTAGGTCTTGTCTTGGCCAACTTATAAATGTTCTACGGCCAAGCCGTATCTCTTACCGCCAGCCCGGTATTTTTGGACATAGTCGGATTTTCGCCTCTCGTGGTAACAATTTCTGACTTTGACTCACAATAACACCCGAACGGTCACATGCTAGCGCTTTGCTTGGTAGGAATTATAGTTAGCGCTACCTTTTCTCTTTCTATCGATACCTTGTTCGTTCCATTCCATGCAATACAGCCGAAGTTATGATGTTTCCCGTTTTCCATATCATGTGGAGCTTATGCTCTGGGAAAACCATCTAACACCTGTACCACCCTTTTGGGTACCACCGATCTCGACACTATGTTCGGGTCAAATATAGGTTATAACATGCCCAACTTATAATTATTCTACACCAAGTCTCTATCTCTTACCGCCTGCTCGGTATTTTACTCGTAAGTCCAATTTTCACAACTTGTACTTTTTGGCCCAATGTACTCGAGTTTCAATTTTGGTAACATTTTTCGACTTTGACACTTAATAACTTCCAAATCATGCTAGTTAGCGCTTTGCTTTCTTCTAGTCGTATCTAGCGCTGGGTGTTACCTTTCCAAAACATATCCTAGCTTAACAATCCATGCCATACAGCCGGAGCTATACGGTGCACAAGTCAAATCCATTTTAGCCATGTTTCATTTTTGCCAATTTTTGACCACTCGTATCACCCTTCCAGAGTGGTCCGATCTTCTCGCTGTCTATGGACGACTTTTAGGTCTCGTAGAGGCAAACTTATAAGTATTCTACGTCAACCCGCTATCTCTTACCGCCTGCTCGGTATTCTTGGTCTTGTGTGATTTTTGGAAATTTTGGTATTATTTTTCCACTTTGTCGCTTAATAACTCAGTTTTGCTCAACACTTAGCGCTTCGGTTGTTTGGGATTATAGTTAGCGCTCGGTTCGACCTTTCCAACACTGATCTTAGCTTGTCGATCCGTTCCATACAGCCTGAGTTATTCGCGATACCGTGTTTCAACCCATTTCTCAAGTCTCGTTTTGGTCCAACTTTGAACCAGCCATATCACCCTGATGGCTACCTCCGATCTTCTCGCTCTATATTGGCCAAAGTTAGGTCTTGTGGTAACGTACTTATGATTGTTCTACGCCGTGTTCGTAGCTCTTATCGTTCGCCCGCTATTTTCGATCATAAGGTGAATTTTCGCCTCTAAACCACCATTTTTCACCTTTGCCCTCTAATATGACCGACTTGCTCAACACCTAGCGCTTCGCTTGGTAGGACACATAGCTAGCGCTCGTCAAGACCTTTCCAACGCATATCCAAGCTTTCCGATCCGAGCCATACAGCCTGAGCTATAGGCGATACCGTTTTTCCCATTTTCTTGGTCACATGCACTTTAGGGTACCCCTTTTTGCCTTTGACCCTTAATACCTCCTCCGGGTCACTAGTAGGCGCTTAGCTTGGTAGGATACATAGCTAGAGCAGGCCTTCACCTTTCCAAAACTGCCTCAAGTGTATCGATCCGACATCTAGAACCAAAGTTATGGTCATTCCCATCATGCTCTACTTTCATGGTCAACCTCCACCAAGCACACCTAGGTTGGACCAACTTTCACCAACTCATCTCGAACCCCAAATTTGCTTCGACCTACTAGGTTTCCCTAGTAAAGTGGTCAAAACATCCATTACAACACGACTGGTCTTTCTGGTGGTCGACCTAGGCGACTTTGTTCGACGACCACCACCCCATGGAACTAAAAGACGTCCCTTGATACGGACCACCGATACATTTTCCGGCCTGTCTAAACTACACTCATCGAAATTTTTTTGGGTCCCCACCGTCATACAAGTTTCCCTAGGTCAAGTTTTTCTTCCGGATCGGCCGCGGACCTCACTTTTCATTATCTAGGGAGGCCATAGGGCCCCAAAAGGGGTTTTTTAAAATTTTCGACACTTTCGACTTTGGTCGGATTTTTTCCGATTTTGGTCCGACCTAGGGACTTGGTGGTCCAAGGAGCCTCGGGACCAAACTTTTTTCTCAGGGGTCCCTACCTCCATACAACTTTGCCTAGGTAAATTTTTTGTTCCAAATCGACCGCGGATTTCACTTTTCAATATCTGGGGCTCGTGTAGAGTCCGAATATGAGGTTTTCTCATTTTTCGACATTTTCGACTTTTTTCGACTTTTTTCGGGATTTTCGACCTAGGGGTCCGCCGAACAAATTTTGGGTCAAAAATTTTTATTGAGCTAGTCGAAAGTACGCAAAAAGATAAGACTTTTTGCCGAAGACACCATGCCCCGGAACCGACTCCTTCCCCTTCAAAATAGGGGACAAACGTGATTTTTGAAACTTTTCCTTAGGGAGCCCAAGACTTAGAAAATTTTCAAATTCTCGATTTTTCGATTGCGAGCTAGCGCTTTGCGGTCTTCGGCAATGTTGTAGATCTCGACGAGATAAAACTTTTTGGTCAAGGGACATTTTGCCCTCCGACCCCTCCTTCCCCCCGCAAATCGCCCCACAAAGTGCAATTTTTGCATTTTCACCTCTTTGCATGCACTGTTCGGCCCAAATGGCCACTTTCTATGGGTCTGAGCGCTTTGCGGTCTTCGGCAAACTTTTAGAGCGTACCAAGCCCTAATTATAATTACTCTACACCACCTTCGTACCTCTTCATCCCTGGCCGCTATTCGCGTACCAAGGTAATTTTTGTTCATTTTGTCAACATTTTTCATCTTTGACTGCTTATATCGGATTTGCCATGAACCGATAGCGCTTCGCTGTGTTCTAACGTAAGTTAGTACTACTCAATACCTTTCCAAATCATGTCTTAGATTGTCATTTGCTTGCTTACAGCCGGAGCTATGAGTGATACCGTAAAAAGTACCGAAACTTGGAAAAATCCTTGGATCGACCATATCCCCCCTTTGGGGGCCAGATATCGAAAAAAGTTCTGATTCAAAAAGTTGCGCCTTAACGTGTTCTAGTTATGCCTAGAACATTTCACTTCGCTAGCTGGCCTGCAACTTAGCCGTAATTGGGATTTTAGGGTGTTCATGGAGGGCCCATTTCCTGCGACTTGGTATCTTTTGGGCCCTATGTTTCTCTAATATCTCCACGAGTTTTCCAGGTAGCCTTCTCATACTTTCAGGGTGCCTAGAACACCTCAAGACCTTTCCAACGCTATGCCGTTTGCCTCGCTCGGACATCTACAGCCGAAGTTATTCGAGGTACACGGTACCTTACCCTGTTTTCTCAGTACTTGGTCGAAAATTTCGATCAGCCATATGACCGACTTGGACAACCCTGAGCGGGTTGGCCCCATATAACTAAACTTTTGTCTCTTGTAGGCAAACTTATAAATGTTCTACGTCAACTCGCTATCTCGTACCGCCTTGACGGTATACTTGGTCCAAGGGCCATTTCCAGCGACTTGGTCGCTATTTCGCACTAAGTTTCGCTAATACCTTCGTCCGTGGACATGGTGATTTTTTGTTCGTATTTTTCCTTGATAGTCCCACTCAAGACTATTCCATACCAGAGCCAAGCGTCCCGCTAAGTGCCATACAGCCTGAGCAGTAATTCATGAAAGGTACCTCTACCAGTTTTTGCCATACTTGGGTACAAACTTTGTATCGCCCATATCTCCACTTTGGAGGCCAGCCAGCACCTTTGCCCCATATACTTTTTTCTTGGTCATACCATGCACTAAATATAATTGTTCTACGCCAACTTGCTATCTCTTCTCTAACTTGCCGTTATTCTTGGTCCAAGTCCCATTTCATTCGTTTTCGGACCCATTTTGCTATATGTTTCACTAATAGCTTCGGCCATGGACAAGCTGATATTCTGTTTGTATTTTTGCTTGATAGTCCCACTCAAGACCATTCCAAAACACACCGCAACTTGTCGCTCGGTGGCAAACTGACCGAGTTATAATTCATGAAAGATACCTCAACTTGGTACACCATGTGGTCGGCCCAAACCATATACCGACCAAACGACCGACTTGGAGCACCCTGACCGGGTTGCCCCCATATAATGAAAGTTGCGTCTCTACACGCCCAACTTATGAATATTCTACGCCAAGTCGCTATCTCTTACCGGTAAGCCGGTATTCACCTTCCAAGGGTGATTTTGGTCAAGTGCCATTTCCTGCGACTTGGTCCCCGAATTGGACCATCATCACCTAATATCTCCGTGGTCTTTCAACCCAGCCTCATAAAACTTTCAGGGTAGATAGGTCTCCCCAAGACCTTTCCAACGGTGAGCCGTTTGCCTCGCTCGGCCATCTACAGCCGAAGTTATTAATGGTACTTGGTACCTTACCCTGTTTTTTCCATACTTGTTCGTACTTGGGTACAAACTTTGGATCGCCCATATCTCCACTTTGGAGGCCAGCTAGCACCTTGGCCCCATATACTTTTTTGTTGGTCATGCCATGCACCAAATATAATTGTTCTACGCCAACTTGCTATCTCTTCTCCAACTTGCCGTTATTCTTGGTCCAATTCCCATTTCATTCGTTTTTGGAGCCATTTTGCTATATGTTTCACTAATAGCTTCGGCCATGGACAAGCTGATTTTCGATTGGTATTTTTCCTTGATAGTCCCACTCAAGACCATTCCAAAACACACCGCAGCTTGTCGCTAGGTGGCAAACTGACCAAGTTATAATTCATGAAAGGTACCTCAACTTGGCACACCACGTGGTCGGCCCAAACCATAAACCAACCAAACGACCGACTTGGAGCACCCTGACCGGGTTGGCCCCATATAATAAAAGTTGCGTCTCTACACGCCCAACTTATGAATATTCTACGCCAAGTCGCTATCTCTTACCGGTAAGCCGGTATTCACCTTCCAAGGGTGATTTTGGTCAAGCGCCATTTCCTGCGACTTGGTCCCCGAATTGGACCATCATCACCTAATATCTCCGTGGTCTTTCAACTCAGCCTCATGAAACTTTCAGGGTAGATAGGTCTCCCCAAGACCTTTCCAACGGTGAGCCGTTTGCCTCGCTCGGCCATCTACAGCCGAAGTTATTAATGGTACTTGGTACCTTACCCTGTTTTTTCCATACTTGTTCGTACTTGGGTACAAACTTTGGATCGCCCATATCTCCACTTTGGAGGCCAGCCAGCACCTTGGCCCCATATACTTTTTTGTTGGTGATACCATGCACCAAATATAATTGTTCTACGCAAGCTTGCTATCTCTTCTCCAACTTGCGGTTATTTTTGACTCAAGTCCCATTTCCATAGTTTTTGGTACCAATTTGCTCTATGTTTCGCTAATAGCTTCGCCCAAGGACTTTGTGATTTTTTGTTCGCATTTTTCCTAAATAGTCCCACTCAAGACTATTCCAAATCACACCTTAGCTTGTCGCTCAGTGCCATACAGCCAGAGTTTTAATTCATGAAAGGTACATCACCTTGGTACACCACGTGGTCGGTCCAAACCATCAACCAACCATATGACCGACTTCGAGTCGAGCTAGCGGCTAGGCTCAATATAATGAAATGCGTGTCTTGATGCGGGCTACTGACGGTCTGAACAATGTAGCTCGCTAGCTCGTCTCTAAACTTCTGTTTTGGTCGAATATTGGGTGTTCATGTACCACTTCGGGTAACATGGACTTTGGTGCAACTTTACCACTTGTGCACTTAATAACTTCCCGGTCATTCAAGTCTTTGCCTTCATACTTTCAGGGTAGTTAGGTCTCGTCGAGACCTTTCCATACATATGCCAAACTCATCGATCGGACATCTATAGCCCGAGTTATTCGCGGTACACCGTACCTTACCCTGTTTTTTCCTCAATTGGGTACAAACCTTGGAACACCCATATCGCCCCTTTAGAGACTAGCTGGCACGTTGGCCTCATATAATGATAAGTGCACCTCAACTAGGGCTACTGACGGTCAGAACATTTTAACTTGCTAGCTCGGGCCCACACTTGTGTTTTTCTCGAATATATGGTTCAAGTGTGCCACTTTGGGCACTTTTGGACATTTTGTCCCCACACAACTTTCTTGCCTTGGTAGATAGGGTCTTGTGATCTTGGGCAAAAAGATGCACCAAGATAAAGTCTAACTTTCGTTCCTTTACCGCAAAGCGCTATCTCCAACACCCGAGGAGATAGAAAGTGATTATGTTCGGTATATCGGTCTTCCATGGCCTACTCTGGTAAGCCCCTGCAGGGTATGCAACCGAAGGTGCTTGGTACATGTCTTTGGTGCAATATCGGTGCAAAGTAGGTGTTTCCTTGATCGGGCTATAACTTTCTTGGTTGATGTTGGATTGCTTTGCGGTCTTCGGGGGATAGTTAGGGAACATGTTGGCCAACATTTTCTTATTCCTCAGCCTGGCCGTACCTCCTACCGTCTAGGCGGTATTCATGCTCTAAGTTGGAACTTGTGTTCCTTCGGGCAACTTTTCTGACTTTGACGCTTAATATCTTCCGTTCATATGCAGTCTAAGCTCTGCAACTCTCAGGAAAGCTAGTACTACTCATTTCCTTTCCATATCAGTCTTTGGCTTGTCGATCCAATGTCTACAGCCTTAGTTATTCACGTTCCCTGTGAAGGTAGGTTGTTGCCCATTTTCCAGTTCATGTGGTAACATTCCCGGACTTTGCCGGCTTTCTCTTCATGTGGTAACTTGCTTGCTCATGTGGTAACTTGATAGTGTATTTCCGACAGAACCAATCTCGGACTTAGCCGATTTTTCTCTTCATATTATATGGATCCATCACTAGGCCATGTTGCTTGCTTGTGTGGTAACTTGATAGTGTATTTCTGACAGACCCAATCTCGGACTTAGCCGATTTTTCTCTTCATATCATATGGATCCATCACTAGGACATCTTGCTTGCTTGTGTGGTAACTTGGAAGTGTATTTCAGACAGACCCAATCTGGGACTTAGCCGATTTTTCTCGTCATATCATATGGATCCATCATATGGCCATCTTGCTTGCTTGTGTGGTAACTTGGAAGTGTATTTCCGACAGACCCAATCTCGGACTTAGCCGATTTTTCTCTTCATATCATATGGATCCATCACTAGGCTATCTTGCTTGCTTGCGTGGTAACTTGGAAGTGTATTTCTGACAGACCCAATCTCGGACTTAGCCGATTTTTCTCTTCATATTATATGAATCCATCACTAGGCCATCCTGTTTGCTTGTGTGGTAACTTGGAAGTGTAATTCTGACAGACCCAATCTCGGACTTAGCCGATTTTTCTCTTCATATCATATGGATCCATCAATAGGCCAACTTGCTTGCTTGTGTGGTAACTTGAAAGTGTATGTCTGACAGACCCAATCTGGGACTTAGCCGATTTTTCTCTTCATATTATATGGATCCTGGACTTAGCCAATTTTTCTCTTCATATCATATGGATCCATCACTAGGCCATCTTGCTTGCTTGTGTGGTAACTTGATAGTGTATGTCTGACAGACCCGATCTCGGACTTAGCCGATTTTTCTCTTCATATCATATGGATCCATCAATAGGCCATCTTGCTTGCTTGTGTGGTAACTTGAAAGTGTATGTCTGACAGACCCAATCTGGGACTTAGCCGATTTTTCTCTTCATATTATATGGATCCTGGACTTAGCCGATTATTAGGTTATTATATATGGATCCTGGACTTAGCCGATTTTTCGCTTCATATAATATGGATCCTGGACTTAGCCGATTATTAGGTTATTATATATGGATCCTGGACTTAGCCGATTTTTCTCTTCATATAATATGGATCCTGGACTTAGCCGATTATTAGGTTATTATATATAGATCCTGGACTTAGCCGATTTTTCTCTTCATATAATATGGATCCGGGACTTAGCCGATTTTTCCCTTCATATAATATGGATCCGGGACTTAGCCGATTTTTCTGTTCAAATAATATGGATCCGGGACTTAGCCAATTTTTCTCTTCATGTGGTAACGTATGCCAATCGCTCACAAGTCATGGGATAAGGGTACTTGTGTTCTTCCATCTTCTAAGTCCCGCACGGGGACATCGTGATCGCCCCAAGTCCGGAATAGCGCCAAGTCAAGCCCCACGGTGGCCGTGCAGGACCTGTTAGCGGCGGCCCCACTGACAGCACTAATCCGGACTTAGAAATTATATCTTTCTAATCGAACACCACACACGCAACACCACCATACCACCATCTCCTTGCAAGTACCTAAGTACCCGCAACTCCATGGTGAAGGCAATGTCACTCCATCACCAACCTCTTTGCATTGCAAGCACTTGCGTACCTACAACACTCCGAAGAAGGCAACGGCGCGCGATGCTCGACTCCACACACCTCACCACACCACACCACCGATGGCCAGCCAGCCAGCCAGCCCAGCTAAGGGCTAACCCACCAACCAACCACCAATGGCCTAGGCCAGCCGGATCCCACCTTCAAGTCCAAGCACAGCCAAGTGCAAGTACCGCCAAGTGTTCACCAACCAACCATCACACCAGGTCAGCCGGCCAGTACCCACCTTCAAGTGCCATTACCCTCGGGTGCAAGCTCAATCAAGTGTTAACCAACCAACCCGGCCAAGGCAGCCAACAGGCCGGCACCCTACAGCACCGACCCGCCATTACCACCTCAACCGTTGACCATGCAAGTGGCCTCGGACAACAGGTGACACCCGAAGTACATCCGAAGAGTGTATATCAAGTGTTTGTTCACCAAGTCCTCAACCAACCCCAAGTACCCGGAGGTACCCAGAGTGTTGGATCCGCCAACCACTACCAGCACTCCAAGTCCTTGCGAACCCAAAGTGTTTGCCCGGTAGGGCCATTGTATCACAACGCTTGCTACCATGCAAGTGGCCTCGAACAAGGTGACAGGGGTATCTTCACCAAGTTCTCAACCAACCCCAAGTACCCGGAGGTACCCAGAGTGTTGGGTCCGCCAACCACTACCAGCACTCCAAGTCCTCGCGAACATAAAGTGTTTGCCCGGTAGGGCCATTAGACCACAACGCTTGCTAACCATGCAAGTGGTCTCGGACAACAGGTGACACCCGAAGTACATCCGGAGAGTGTACAACAAGTGTTTGTTCACCAAGTCCTCAACCAACCCCAAGTACCCGGAGGTACCCAGAGTGTTGGGTCCGCCAACCACTACCAGCACTCTAAGTCCTCGCGAACCCAAAGTGTTTGCCCGGTAGGGCCATTAGACCACAACGCTTGCTAACCATGCAAGTGGTCTCGGACAACAGGCGATACCCGAAGTACATCCGAAGAGTGTATATCAAGTGTTTGTTCACCAAGTCCTCAACCAACCCCAAGTACCCGGAGGTACCCAGAGTGTTGGATCCGCCAACCCGTCCCGGCACTCCAAGTCCTTGCGAACCCAAAGTGTTTGCCCGGTAGGGCCATTAGACCACAACGCTTGCTAACCATGCAAGTGGTCTCGGACAACAGGCGATACCCGAAGTACATCCGAAGAGTGTATATCAAGTGTTTGTTCACCAAGTCCTCAACCAACCCCAAGTACCCGGAGGTACCCAGAGTGTTGGATCCGCCAACCCGTCCCGGCACTCCAAGTCCTTGCGAACCCAAAGTGTTTGCCCGGTAGGGCCATTGAATCACAACGCTTGCTAACCATGCAAGTGGTCTCGGACAACAGGTGACACCCGAAGTACATCCGGAGAGTGTATATCAAGTGTTTGTTCACCAAGTCCTCAACCAACCCCAAGTACCCGGAGGTACCCAGAGTGTTGGATCCGCCAACCCGTCCCGGCACTCTAAGTCCTTGCGAACCCAAAGTGTTTGCCCGGTTGGGCCATTAGATCACAACGCTTGCTAACCATGCAAGTGGTCTGGAGTATAGGTGATACTGACATACCACCGAGATGGTACATCTAGTATTGGGTCACCAAAACCAAACCAACCCCAAGTATCAACCCGGCATACTCAGAGTGATGGATCCGCCAACCCGTCCCGGCACTCCAAGTCCTTGACGAACCGAAAGTGTTTGCCCGGTAAGGCCATTAGATCACAACGCTTGCTACCCCACGGCGAGCTAAACATGCAAGTGGTCTTAGGCAACAGGTGACACCCGAAATTCATCCGAAGATGGAATATCAAGTGTTTAATCACCAAGCCAGCATCCAAACACCAAGTACCCCGGGAGGACCCGATGCGTTGCGACCATCTCCAAGTTCTTGACGAACCCGCAGTGAAAGGCGGTAAGGCCTCTGGGCCGCAACGCTCGCATGTGTTAACCCGCAAACACCACTGACCGGTCGGTCCACCGCAAGGGTGGGTCCAACTAGTCCACACACGGTATGCCGCATGTGCCCCCCGGGGGGAGCACACCGCACACAACCACCAAGCATGGGTCGCCTGAAAGGATCGAAATGTACATCTCTCTTCAATGCGTAGCGCCCAGCCTGCAAACCCGTCGTTTTCGGGTGGTCTTAGGAGTCGAAACTATTCTTGGAAGATCGGCAAGCACAACGCCTTTTCCCACTTCAGGTACTTCGGCGAGCGCACTCGCGATAGGCTCAGTTTGAGGGTTTCCAATAAATGGAAAGAGTCTATAGAAGACTCAATCCGGTCTCGTGATGTTATTAGCCATCTAGCTAACGACTCCTATACATATACTACCAGCCTGGTTCGGTTACGACCTTAGAGGCGTTCAGGCATAATCCGACGGACGTAGCGTCATACCAAAGTCCGCTCGGACTAGTATTGAGCCATTGGTCCGTACCTGTGGTTCCTCTCGTACTGCACAGGAATTCCATTGAGATAGTACTTGCACACCAGTAGGGTAAAACTAACCTGTCTCACGACGGTCTAAACCCAGCTCACGTTCCCTTGAAAGGGTGAACAATCCTACGCTTTGTGAATTTTGCTTCGCAATGATAGGAAGAGCCGACATCGAAGGATCAAAAAGCCACGTCGCTATGAACGCTTGGCGGCCACAAGCCAGTTATCCCTGTGGTAACTTTTCTGACACCTCTTGCTAAAAACTCGTTAAACCAAAAGGATCGTGAGGCCGAGCTTACGCTTTCTTGATGTGTACTGAACTTCAAGATCAAGCCAGCTTGTGTCCTTATGCTCAGCGTGTGGTTTCTGTCCACACTGAGCTGACCTTTGGACACCTCCGTTATCATTTTGGAGATGTACCGCCCCAGTCAAACTCCGCACC
>NW_026689836.1:147500-149245 GCF_943734765.1 Anopheles ziemanni | reverse complement strand
ACATGTATTTGGTGCAAAATCGGTGCAAAGTAGGTGTTTCCTTGATCGGGCTATAACTTTCTTGGTTGATGTTGGATTGCTTTGCGGTCTTCGGGGGATAGTTAGGGAACATGTTGGCCAACATTTTCTTATTCCTCAGCCTGGCCGTACCTCCTACCGTCTAGGCGGTATTCATGCTCTAAGTTGGAACTTGTGTTCCTTCGGGCAACTTTTCTGACTTTGACGCTTAATATCTTCCGTTCATATGCAGTCTAAGCTCTGCAACTCTCAGGAAAGCTAGTACTACTCATTTCCTTTCCATATCAGTCTTTGGCTTGTCGATCCAATGTCTACAGCCTTAGTTATTCACGTTCCCTGTGAAGGTAGGTTTTTGCCCATTTTCCAGTTCATGTGGTAACATTCCCGGACTTTGCCGGCTTTCTCTTCATGTGGTAACTTGCTTGCTTGTGTGGTAACTTGGAAGTGTATGTCTGACAGACCCAATCTCGGACTTAGCCGATTTTTCTCTTCATATCATATGGATCAATCACTAGGCCATCTTGCTTGCTTGTGTGGTAACTTGAAAGTGTATGTCTGACAGACCCAATCTGGGACTTAGCCGATTTTTCTCTTCATATCATATGGATCCATCACTAGGCCATCTTGCTTGCTTGTGTGGTAACTTGGAAGTGTATTTCCGACAGACCCAATCTGGGACTTAGCCGATTTTTCTCTTCATATCATATGGATCCATCACTAGGCCATCTTGCTTGCTTGTGTGGTAACTTGGAAGTGTATTTCCGACAGACCCAATCTGGGACTTAGCCGATTTTTCTCTTCATATCATATGGATCCATCACTAGGCCATCTTGCTTGCTTGTGTGGTAACTTGGAAGTGTATTTCTGACAGACCCAATCTCGGACTTAGCCGATTTTTCTCTTCATATCATATGGATCCATCAATACGCCATCTTGCTTGCTTGTGTGGTAACTTGGAAGTGTATGTCTGACAGACCCAATCTCGGACTTAGCCGATTTTTCTCTTCATATCATATGGATCAATCACTAGGCCATCTTGCTTGCTTGTGTGGTAACTTGAAAGTGTATGTCTGACAGACCCAATCTGGGACTTAGCCGATTTTTCTCTTCATATCATATGGATCCATCACTAGGCCATCTTGCTTGCTTGTGTGGTAACTTGGAAGTGTATTTCTGACAGACCCAATCTGGGACTTAGCCGATTTTTCTCATCATATTATATGGATCCTGGACTTAGCCGATTTTTAGGTTATTATATATGGATCCTGGACTTAGCCGATTTTTCTCTTCATATAATATGGATCCTGGACTTAGCCGATTATTAGGTTATTATATATGGATCCTGGACTTAGCCGATTTTTCTCTTCATATAATACGGATCCTGGACTTAGCCGATTATTAGGTTATTATATATGGATCCTGGACTTAGCCGATATTTCTCTTCATATGATATGGATCCTGGACTTAGCCGATTTTTCTCTTCATATAATATGGATCCGGGACTTAGCCGATTTTTCTCTTCAAATAATATGGATCCGGGACTTAGCCAATTTTTCTCTTCATGTGGTAACGTATGCCAATCGCTCACAAGTCATGGGATAAGGGTACTTGTGTTCTTCCATCTTCTAAGTCCCGCACGGGGACATCGTGATCGCCCCAAGTCCGGAATAGCGCCAAGTCAAGCCCCACGCTGGCCGTGCAGGACCTGTTAGCGGGGGCCCCACTGA
>NW_026689836.1:122500-142500 GCF_943734765.1 Anopheles ziemanni | reverse complement strand
TCTCGATACAGCATCCCTACTTAAAGGCATCTCGGACTTAGTCGATTTTTCATAAATTCTAAACAATTCATATGTTAGGATGCTGCGAGATGAATGGGATGCTGGATGGAGATGAATCTTGATCTTCTTCATCTCCCATCTCGATACAGCATCCCTACCTAAAGGCATCTCGGACTTAGTCGATTTTTCATAAATTCTAAACAATTCATATGTTAGGATGCTGCGAGATGAATGGGATGCTGCATGGAGATGAATCTTGATCTTCTTCATCTCCCATTTTAAAACAGCATCCCTACTTAAAGGCATCTCGGACTTAGTCAATTTTTCATAAATTCTTAGAAATTCATATGTTAGGATGCTGCGAGATGAATGGGATGCTGCATGGAGATGAATCTTGATTTTCCTCATCTCCCGTCTCAATACAGCATCCCTACTTAAAGGCATCTCGGACTTAGTCGATTTTTCATAAATTCATAGAAATTCATATGTTAGGATGCTGCGAGATGAATGGGATGCTGCATGTAGATGAATCTTGATCTTCTTCATCTCCCATCTTAATACAGCATCCCTACTTAAAGGCTTCTCGGACTTAGTCGATTTTTCATAAATTCTAAGAAATTCATATGTTAGGATGCTGGGAGATGAATGGGATGCTGCATGGAGATGAATCTTGATCTCCTACATCTCCCATCTCAATACAGCATCCCTACTTAAAGGCATCTCGGACTTAGTCGATTTTTCATAAATTCATAGAAATTCATATGTTAGGATGCTGGGAGATGAATGGGATGCTGCATGGAGATGAATCTTGATCTTCTTCATCTCCCATCTTAATACAGCATCCCTACTTAAAGGCTTCTCGGACTTAGTCGATTTTTCATAAATTCTAAGAAATTCATATGTTAGGATGCTGGGAGATGAATGGGATGCTGCATGGAGATGAATCTTGATCTCCTACATCTCCCATCTCAATACAGCATCCCTACTTCAAGGCATCTCGGACTTAGTCGATTTTTCATAAATTCATAGAAATTCATATGTTAGGATGCTGGGAGATGAATGGGATGCTGCATGGAGATGAATCTTGATCTTCTTCATCTCCCGTCTCAATACAGCATCCCTACTTAAAGGCATCTCGGACTTAGTCGATTTTTCATAAATTCATAGAAATTCATATGTTAGGATGCTGCGAGATGAATGGGATGCTGCATGGAGATGAATCTTGATCTCCTACATCTCTCATCTCCATGCAGCATCCCTACTTAAAGGCATCTCGGACTTAGTCAATTTTTCATAAATTCTTAGAAATTCATATGTTAGGATGCTGCGAGATGAATGGGATGCTGCATGGAGATGAATCTTGATTTTCCTCATCTCCCGTCTCAATACAGCATCCCTACTTAAAGGCATCTCGGACTTAGTCGATTTTTCATAAATTCATAGAAATTCATATGTTAGGATGCTGCGAGATGAATGGGATGCTGCATGTAGATGAATCTTGATCTTCTTCATCTCCCATCTTAATACAGCATCCCTACTTAAAGGCTTCTCGGACTTAGTCGATTTTTCATAAATTCTAAGAAATTCATATGTTAGGATGCTGGGAGATGAATGGGATGCTGCATGGAGATGAATTTTGATCTCCTACATCTCCCATCTCAATACAGCATCCCTACTTAAAGCCATCTCGGACTTAGTCGATTTTTCATAAATTCATAGAAATTCATATGTTAGGATGCTGCGAGATGAATGGGATGCTGCATGGAGATGAATCTTGATCTACTTCATCTCCCATCTTAATACAGCATCCCTACTTAAAGGCATCTCGGACTGAGTCGATTTTTCATAAATTCTAAGAAATTCATATGTTAGGATGCTGCGAGATGAATGGGATGCTGCATGGAGATGAATCTTGATCTTCTTCATCTCCCATCTCAATACAGCATCCCTACTTAAAGGCATCTCGGACTTAGTCGATTTTTCATAAATTCTAAGAAAAACATATGTAACGATGCTGCGAGATGAATGGGATGCTGCATGGAGATGAATCTTGATCTTCTTCATCTCCCATCTTTAAATAGCATCCCTACTTAAAGGCATCTCGGACTTAGTCGATTTTTCATAAATTCTAAGAAAAACATATGTTGGGATGCTGCAAGATGAATGGGATGCTGCATGGAGATGAATCTTGATCTTTTTCATCTTCCATCTTAATACAGCATCCCTACTTAAAGGCATCTCGGACTTAGTCGATTTTTCATAAATTCTAAGAAAATCATATGTTAGGATGCTGCGAGATGAATGGGATGCTGCATGGAGATGAATCTTGATCTTTTTCATCTTCCATCTTAATACAGCATCCCTACTTAAAGGCATCTCGGACTTAGTCGATTTTTCATAAATTCTAAGAAAAACATATGTTAAGATGCTGCGAGATGAATGGGATGCTGCATGGAGATGGATCTTGATCTTCTTCATCTCCCATCTTAAAAAAGCATCCCTACTTAAAGGCATCTCTGACTTAGTCGATTTTTCATAAATTCATAGAAATTCATATGTTAGGATGCTGCGAGATGAATGGGATGCTGCATGGAGATGAATCTTGATCTTCTAAATCTCCCATCTTAATACAGCATCCCTACTTAAAGGCATCTCGGACTTAGTCGATTTTTCATAAATTCTAAGAAAAACATATGTTAAGATGCTGCGAGATGAATGGGATACTGCATGGAGATGGATCTTGATCTTCTTCATCTCCCATCTTAAAAAAGCATCCCTACTTAAAGGCATCTCTGACTTAGTCGATTTTTCATAAATTCTAAGAAAAACATATGTTAGGATGCTGGGAGATGAATGGGATGCTGCATGGAGATGCATCTTGATCTCCTACATCTCCCATCTTAATACAGCATCCCTACTTAAAGCCATCTCGGACTTAGTCGATTTTTCATAAATTCTAAGAAATTCATATGTTAGGATGCTGGGAGATGAATGGGATGCTGCATGGAGATGAATCTTGATCTCCTACATCTCCCATCTCAATACAGCATCCCTACTTAAAGGCATCTCGGACTTAGTCGATTTTTCAAAAATTCATAGAAATTCATATGTTAGGATGCTGCGAGATGAATGGGATGCTGCATGGAGATGAATCTTGATCTCCTTCATCTCTCATCTAAATACAGCATCCCTACTTAAAGCCATCTCGGACTTAGTCGATTTTTCATAAATTCATAGAAATTCATATGTTAGGATGCTGCGAGATGAATGGGATGCTGCATGGAGATGAATCTTGATCTCCTTCATCTCTCATCTAAATACAGCATCCCTACTTAAAGCCATCTCGGACTTAGTCGATTTTTCATAAATTCTAAGAAATTCATATGTTAGGATGCTGGGAGATGAATGGGATGCTGCATGGAGATGAATCTTGATCTCCTACATCTCCCATCTCAATACAGCATCCCTACTTAAAGGCATCTCGGACTTAGTCGATTTTTCATAAATTCATAGAAATTCATATGTTAGGATGCTGGGAGATGAATGGGATGCTGCATGGAGATGAATCTTGATCTTCTTCATCTCCCATCTTAATACAGCATCCCTACTTAAATGCATCTCGGACTTAGTCGATTTTTCATAAATTCTAAGAAATTCATATGTTAGGATGCTGGGAGATGAATGGGATGCTGCATGGAGATGAATCTTGATCTCCTACATCTCTCATCTCAATACAGCATCCCTACTTAAAGCCATCTCGGACTTAGTCGATTTTTCATAAATTCATAGAAATTCATATGTTAGGATGCTGCGAGATGAATGGGATGCTGCATGCAGATGAATATTGATCTCCTACATCTCCCGTCTCAATACAGCATCCCTACTTAAAGGCATCTCGGACTTAGTCGATTTTTCATAAATTCTTAGAAAAACATATGTTAGGATGCTTGGAGATGAATGAGATGCTGCATGGAGATGAATCTTGATCTTCTTCATCTCCCATCTTAATACAGCATCCCTACTTAAAGGCATCTCGGACTTAGTCGATTTTTCATAAATTCTAAGAAAAACATATGTTCGGATGCTGCGAGATGAATGGGATGCTGCATGGAGATGAATCTTGATCTTCGTCATCTCCCATCTTAATACAGCATCCCTACTTAAAGGCATCTCGGACTTAGTCAATTTTTCATAAATTCTATGAAATACATATGTTACGATGCTGCGAGATGAATGGGATGCTGCATTGAGATGAATCTTGATTTTCTTCATCTCCCATCTTAATACAGCATCCCTACTTGAAGGCATCTCGGACTTAGTCGATTTTTCATAAATTCTAAGAAAAACATATGTTAGGATGCTGGGAGATGAAAGGGATGCTGCATGGAGATGCATCTTGATCTTCTTCATCTCCCATCTTAATACAGCATCCCTACTTAAAGGCATCTCGGACTTAGTCGATTTTTCGTAAATTCTAAGAAAAACATATGTTAGGATGCTGCGAGATGAATGGGATGCTGCATGGAGATGAATCTTGATCTTTTTCATCTCCCGTCTTGATACAGCATCCCTACTTAAAGGCATCTCGGACTTAGTCGATTTTTCATAAATTCTAAGAAAAACATATGTTCGGATGCTGCGAGATGAATGGGATGCTGCATGGAGATGAATCTTGATCTTCTTCATCTCCCATCTTAATGCAGCATCCCTACTTAAAGGCATCTCGGACTTAGTCGATTTTTCATAAATTCATAGAAATTCATATGTTAGGATGCTGCGAGATGAATGGGATGCTGCATGGAGATGAATCTTGATCTTCTAAATCTCCCATCTTAATACAGCA
Source organism: Anopheles ziemanni (assembly GCF_943734765.1). Classification (NCBI taxonomy): domain Eukaryota; kingdom Metazoa; phylum Arthropoda; class Insecta; order Diptera; family Culicidae; genus Anopheles; species Anopheles ziemanni. The sequence goes on along the minus strand of NW_026689836.1, from coordinate 137,657 downwards.
TCCCTACTTAAAGGCATCTCGGACTTAGTCGATTTTTCATAAATTCTAAGAAAACCATATGTTAGGATGCTGCGAGATGAATGGGATGCTGCATGGAGATGAATCTTGATCTTCTACATCTCCTATCTCAATACAGCATCCCTACTTAAAGGCATCTCGGACTTAGTCGATTTTTCATAAATTCTCAGAAAAACATATGTTAGGATGCTGCGAGATGAATGGGATGCTGCAAGGAGATAAATCTTGATCTTCTTCATCTCCCATCTCAATACAGCATCCCTACTTAAAGGCATCTCGGACTTAGTCGATTTTTCATAAATTCTAAGAAAAACATATGTTTGGATGCTGCGAGATGCATGGGATGCTGCATGGAGATGAATCTTGATCTTCTTCATCTCCTATCTTAATACAGCATCCCTACTTAAAGGCATCTCGGACTTAGTCGATTTTTCATAAATTCTAAGAAAAACATATGTTAGGATGCTGCGAGATGAATGGGATGCTGCATGGAGATGAATCTTGATCTTCTTCAACTCCCATCTTAATACAGCATCCCTATGTAAAGGCATCTCGGACTTAGTCGATTTTTAATAAATTCTAAGAAAAACATATGTTAGGATGCTGCGAGATGAATGAGATGCTGCATGGAGATGAATCTTGATGTTCTTCATCTCGCATCTTAATAGAGCATCCCTACTTAAAGGCATCTCGGACTAAGTCGATTTTTAAGAAATTCAAAGAAAAACATATGTTAGGATGCTGCGAGATGCATGGGATGGTGCATGGAGATGAATCTTGATCTTCTGCATCTCCCATCTTAATACAGCGTCCCTACTTAAATGCATCTCGGATTTAGTTGATTTTTCATAAAATCTAAGAAAAACATATGTTAGGATGCTGCGAGATGAATGGGATGCTGCATGGAGATGAATCTCAATCTTCTTCAACTCCCATCTTAATACAGTATCCCTACTTCAAGGAATCTCGGACTTAGTTGATTTTCATAAATTCTAAGAAAAACATATGTTAGGATGCTGGGAGATGAATGAGATGCTGCATGGAGATGAATCTTGATCTTCTTCATCTCCCATCTTAATACAGCATCTCTACTTAAAGGCATCTCGGACTTAGTCGATTGTTCATAAATTCTTAGAAATTCATATGTTAGGATGCTGCGAGATGAATAAGATGCTGCATGGAGATGAATCTTGATCTCCTATATCTCCCATCTCAATACAGCATCCCTACTTAAGGGCATCTCGGACTTAGTCGATTTTTCATAAATTCATAGAAATTCATATGTTTGGATGCTGCGAGATGCATGGGATGCTGCATGGAGATGAATCTTGATCTTCTTCATCTCCTATCTTAATACAGCATCCCTACTTAAAGGCATCTCGGACTTAGTCGATTTTTCATAAATTCTAAGAAAAACATATGTTAGGATGCTGCGAGATGAATGGGATGCTGCATGGAGATGAATCTTGATCTTCTTCATCTCCCATCTTAATACAGCATCCCTACTTAAAGGCATCTCGGACTTAGTCGATTTTTCACAAATTCTAAGAAAATCATAAGTTAGGATGCTGCGAGATGAATGGGATGCTGCATGGAGATGAATCTTGATCTTCTTCATCTCCCATCTTAATACAGCATCCCTAATTAAAGGCATCTCGAACTTAGTCGATTTTTCATAAATTCTAAGAAAAACATATGTAAGGATGCTGGGAGATGAATGGGATGCTGCATGGAGATGAATCTTGATCTTCTTCATCTCCCATCTTATTACAGCATCCCTACTTAGAGGCATCTCGGACTAAGTCAATTTTTCATAAATTCTAAGAAAAACATATGTTAGGATGCTGCGAGATGAATGGGATGCTGCATGGAGATGAATCTTGATCTTCTTCATCTCCCATCTTAATACAGCATCCCTACTTAAAGGCATCTCGGACTTAGTCGATTTTTCATAAATTCATAGAAATTCATATGTTAGGATGCTGGGAGATGAATGGGATGCTGCATGGAGATGAATTTTGATCTCCTACATCTCCCATCTCAATACAGCATCCCTACTTAAAGCCATCTCGGACTTAGTCGATTTTTCATAAATTCATAGAAATTCATATGTTAGGATGCTGCGAGATGAATGGGATGCTGCATGGAGATGAATCTTGATCTACTTCATCTCCCATCTTAATACAGCATCCCTACTTAAATGCATCTCGGACTTAGTCGATTTTTCATAAATTCTAAGAAAAACATATGTTAGGATGCTGCGAGATGAATGGGATGCTGCATGGAGATAAATCTTGATCTCCTACATCTCCCATCTCAATACAGCATCCCTACTTAAAGGCATCTCGGACTTAGTCGATTTTTCATAAATTCATAGAAATTCATATGTTAGGATGCTGGGAGATGAATGGGATGCTGCATGGAGATGAATCTTGATCTTCTTCATCTCCCATCTTAATACAGCATCCCTACTTAAAGGCATCTCGGACTTAGTCGATTTTTCATAAATTCATAGAAATTCATATGTTAGGATGCTGCGAGATGAATGGGATGCTGCATGGAGATGAATCTTGATCTTCTTCATCTCCCATCTTAATACAGCATCCCTACTTAAAGGCATCTCGGACTTAGTCGATTTTTCATAAATTCTAAGAAATTCATATGTTAGGATGCTGGGAGATGAATGGGATGCTGCATGGAGATGAATTTTGATCTCCTACATCTCCCATCTCAATACAGCATCCCTACTTAAAGCCATCTCGGACTTAGTCGAATTTTCATAAATTCATAGAAATTCATATGTAAGGATGCTGCGAGATGAATGGGATGCTGCATGGAGATGAATCTTGATCTCCTACATCTCTCATCTCAATACAGCATCCCTACTTAAAGGCATCTCGGACTTAGTCGATTTTTCATAAATTCTAAGAAATTCATATGTTAGGATGCTGGGAGATGAATGGGATGCTGCATGGAGATGAATCTTGATCTTCTACATCTCCCATCTTAATACAGCATCCCTACCTCAAGCCATCTCGGACTTAGTCGATTTTTCATAAATTCTAAGAAATTCATATGTTAGGATGCTGCGAGATGAATGGGATGCTGCATGGAGATGAATCTTGATCTTCTTCATCTCCCATCCTAATACAGCATCCCTACTTAAAGGCATCTGGGACTTAGTCGATTTTTCATAAATTCTAAGAAATTCATATGTTAGGATGCTGGGAGATGAATGGGATGCTGCATGGAGATGAATCTTGATCTTCGTCACCTCCCATCTCGATACAGCATCCCTACTTAAAGGCATCTCGGACTTAGTCGATTTTTCATAAATTCTAAGAAATTCATATGTTAGGATGCTGCGAGATGAATTGGATGCTGCATGGAGATGAATCTTGATCTTCTTCATCTCCCATCCTAATACAGCATCCCTACTTAAAGGCATCTGGGACTTAGTCGATTTTTCATAAATTCTAAGAAATTCATATGTTAGGATGCTGGGAGATGAATGGGATGCTGCATGGAGATGAATCTTGATCTTCGTCACCTCCCATCTCGATACAGCATCCCTACTTAAAGGCATCTCGGACTTAGTCGATTTTTCATAAATTCTAAGAAATTCATATGTTAGGATGCTGCGAGATGAATGGGATGCTGCATGGAGATGAATCTTGATCTTCTTCATCTCCAATCTCGATACAGCATCCCTACTTAAAGGCATCTCGGACTTAGTCGATTTTTCATAAATTCTAAACAATTCATATGTTAGGATGCTGCGAGATGAATGGGATGCTGGATGGAGATGAATCTTGATCTTCTTCATCTCCCATCTCGATACAGCATCCCTACCTAAAGGCATCTCGGACTTAGTCGATTTTTCATAAATTCTAAACAATTCATATGTTAGGATGCTGCGAGATGAATGGGATGCTGCATGGAGATGAATCTTGATCTTCTTCATCTCCCATTTTAAAACAGCATCCCTACTTAAAGGCATCTCGGACTTAGTCAATTTTTCATAAATTCTTAGAAATTCATATGTTAGGATGCTGCGAGATGAATGGGATGCTGCATGGAGATGAATCTTGATTTTCCTCATCTCCCGTCTCAATACAGCATCCCTACTTAAAGGCATCTCGGACTTAGTCGATTTTTCATAAATTCATAGAAATTCATATGTTAGGATGCTGCGAGATGAATGGGATGCTGCATGTAGATGAATCTTGATCTTCTTCATCTCCCATCTTAATACAGCATCCCTACTTAAAGGCTTCTCGGACTTAGTCGATTTTTCATAAATTCTAAGAAATTCATATGTTAGGATGCTGGGAGATGAATGGGATGCTGCATGGAGATGAATCTTGATCTCCTACATCTCCCATCTCAATACAGCATCCCTACTTAAAGGCATCTCGGACTTAGTCGATTTTTCATAAATTCATAGAAATTCATATGTTAGGATGCTGGGAGATGAATGGGATGCTGCATGGAGATGAATCTTGATCTTCTTCATCTCCCATCTTAATACAGCATCCCTACTTAAAGGCTTCTCGGACTTAGTCGATTTTTCATAAATTCTAAGAAATTCATATGTTAGGATGCTGGGAGATGAATGGGATGCTGCATGGAGATGAATCTTGATCTCCTACATCTCCCATCTCAATACAGCATCCCTACTTCAAGGCATCTCGGACTTAGTCGATTTTTCATAAATTCATAGAAATTCATATGTTAGGATGCTGGGAGATGAATGGGATGCTGCATGGAGATGAATCTTGATCTTCTTCATCTCCCGTCTCAATACAGCATCCCTACTTAAAGGCATCTCGGACTTAGTCGATTTTTCATAAATTCATAGAAATTCATATGTTAGGATGCTGCGAGATGAATGGGATGCTGCATGGAGATGAATCTTGATCTCCTACATCTCTCATCTCCATGCAGCATCCCTACTTAAAGGCATCTCGGACTTAGTCAATTTTTCATAAATTCTTAGAAATTCATATGTTAGGATGCTGCGAGATGAATGGGATGCTGCATGGAGATGAATCTTGATTTTCCTCATCTCCCGTCTCAATACAGCATCCCTACTTAAAGGCATCTCGGACTTAGTCGATTTTTCATAAATTCATAGAAATTCATATGTTAGGATGCTGCGAGATGAATGGGATGCTGCATGTAGATGAATCTTGATCTTCTTCATCTCCCATCTTAATACAGCATCCCTACTTAAAGGCTTCTCGGACTTAGTCGATTTTTCATAAATTCTAAGAAATTCATATGTTAGGATGCTGGGAGATGAATGGGATGCTGCATGGAGATGAATCTTGATCTCCTACATCTCCCATCTCAATACAGCATCCCTACTTAAAGGCATCTCGGACTTAGTCGATTTTTCATAAATTCATAGAAATTCATATGTTAGGATGCTGGGAGATGAATGGGATGCTGCATGGAGATGAATCTTGATCTCCTACATCTCCCATCTTAATACAGCATCCCTACTTAAAGCCATCTCGGACTTAGTCGATTTTTCATAAATTCATATAAATTCATATGTAAGGATGCTGGGAGATGAATGGGATGCTGCATGGAGATGAATCTTGATCTCCTACATCTCCCGTCTCAATACAGCATCCCTACTTAAAGGCATCTCGGACTTAGTCGATTTTTCATAAATTCTAAGAAATTCATATGTTAGGATGCTGGGAGATGAATGAGATGCTGCATGGAGATGAATCTTGATCTTCTTCATCTCCCATCTTAATACAGCATCCCTACTTAAAGGCATCTCGGACTGAGTCGATTTTTCATAAATTCTAAGAAATTCATATGTTAGGATGCTGCGAGATGAATGGGATGCTGCATGGAGATGAATCTTGATCTTCTTCATCTCCCATCTCAATACAGCATCCCTACTTAAAGGCATCTCGGACTTAGTCGATTTTTCATAAATTCTAAGAAAAACATATGTAACGATGCTGCGAGATGAATGGGATGCTGCATGGAGATGAATCTTGATCTTCTTCATCTCCCATCTTTAAATAGCATCCCTACTTAAAGGCATCTCGGACTTAGTCGATTTTTCATAAATTCTAAGAAAAACATATGTTGGGATGCTGCAAGATGAATGGGATGCTGCATGGAGATGAATCTTGATCTTTTTCATCTTCCATCTTAATACAGCATCCCTACTTAAAGGCATCTCGGACTTAGTCGATTTTTCATAAATTCTAAGAAAATAATATGTTAGGATGCTGCGAGATGAATGGGATGCTGCATGGAGATGAATCTTGATCATCTCCATCTCCCATCTTAATACAGCATCCCTACTTAAAGGCATCTCGGACTGAGTCGATTTTTCATAAATTCTAAGAAATTCATATGTTAGGATGCTGCGAGATGAATGGGATGCTGCATGGAGATGAATCTTGATCTTCTTCATCTCCCATCTCAATACAGCATCCCTACTTAAAGGCATCTCGGACTTAGTCGATTTTTCATAAATTCTAAGAAAAACATATGTAACGATGCTGCGAGATGAATGGGATGCTGCATGGAGATGAATCTTGATCTTCTTCATCTCCCATCTTTAAATAGCATCCCTACTTAAAGGCATCTCGGACTTAGTCGATTTTTCATAAATTCTAAGAAAAACATATGTTGGGATGCTGCAAGATGAATGGGATGCTGCATGGAGATGAATCTTGATCTTTTTCATCTTCCATCTTAATACAGCATCCCTACTTAAAGGCATCTCGGACTTAGTCGATTTTTCATAAATTCTAAGAAAATCATATGTTAGGATGCTGCGAGATGAATGGGATGCTGCATGGAGATGAATCTTGATCTTTTTCATCTTCCATCTTAATACAGCATCCCTACTTAAAGGCATCTCGGACTTAGTCGATTTTTCATAAATTCTAAGAAAATCATATGTTAGGATGCTGCGAGATGAATGGGATGCTGCATGGAGATGAATCTTGATCTTCTTCATCTCCCATCTTAATACAGCATCCCTACTTAAGGGCATCTCGGACTTAGTCGATTTTTCATAAATTCTAAGAAAAACATATGTTAGGATGCTGCGAGATGAATGGGATGCTGCATGGAGATGAATCTTGATCTTCTACATCTCCCATCTCAATACAGCATCCCTACTTAAAGGCATCTCGGACTTAGTCGATTTTTCATAAATTCTTAGAAATTCATATGTTAGGATTCTGCGAGATGAATGGGATGCTGGATGGAGATGAATCTTGATCTTCTTCATCTCCCATCTTAATACAGCATCCCTACTTAAAGGCATCTCGGACTTAGTCGATTTTTCATAAATTCTAAGAAATTCATATGTTAGGATGCTGGGAGATAAATGGGATGCTGCATGGAGATGAATCTTGATCATCTCCATCTCCCATCTTAATACAGCATCCCTACTTAAAGGCATCTCGGACTGAGTCGATTTTTCATAAATTCTAAGAAATTCATATGTTAGGATGCTGCGAGATGAATGGGATGCTGCATGGAGATGAATCTTGATCTTCTTCATCTCCCATCTCAATACAGCATCCCTACTTAAAGGCATCTCGGACTTAGTCGATTTTTCATAAATTCTAAGAAAAACATATGTAACGATGCTGCGAGATGAATGGGATGCTGCATGGAGATGAATCTTGATCTTCTTCATCTCCCATCTTTAAATAGCATCCCTACTTAAAGGCATCTCGGACTTAGTCGATTTTTCATAAATTCTAAGAAAAACATATGTTGGGATGCTGCAAGATGAATGGGATGCTGCATGGAGATGAATCTTGATCTTTTTCATCTTCCATCTTAATACAGCATCCCTACTTAAAGGCATCTCGGACTTAGTCGATTTTTCATAAATTCTAAGAAAATCATATGTTAGGATGCTGCGAGATGAATGGGATGCTGCATGGAGATGAATCTTGATCTTCTTCATCTCCCATCTTAATACAGCATCCCTACTTAAGGGCATGTCGGACTTAGTCGATTTTTCATAAATTCTAAGAAAAACATATGTTAGGATGCTGCGAGATGAATGGGATGTTGCATGGAGATGTATCTTGATCTCCTACATCTCCCATCTCAATACAGCATCCCTACCTAAAGGCATCTCGGACTTAGTCGATTTTTCATAAATTCTAAGAAAAACATATGTTAGGATGCTGGGAGATGAATGGGATGCTGCATGGAGATGAATCTTGATCTTCTACATCTCCCATCTCAATACAGCATCCCTACTTAAAGGCATCTCGGACTTAGTCGATTTCTAAGTCTCCTCGACTTGCCCTCCACTTTGTGTAGACCGTTGCAAGTTAATAGTGTGCCATGTCCGGGGGGGTTGTGATTAAACTCTGGTGAATTGCGTACTGTGGTGATTGGGGTATGAAAGCCCCGCAGTTGCAATGATCGGACGCGCCTAGCGTGTCCTTTAGTTGATGGTAGGGAAATGAAGGCCCTTGTCAGCTCACCTAAGTATTCATGGAAGTTTGGCATAAGGTCGCTGTGGTAGGGGTATGAAGGCCCCGTCAGCGCATGCACAATCGGGCGCACGAGCGCTTAGCGGAGTCGAATGCCGCTCAAGTGCCTGTCCGGTGCATCGGGTGTGTGTGATACGAGGGCAATGAGGTTCGCACGGGGGCTCGCCTCCCGTGTGCTACCGGACTTGACAACATATAGAACGTGGTGTTTGCTCCTCCGGGTGCAATGGGACAATGAACATTCGAACGCAAAGTCGGAATTCTGGTTGATCCTACCAGTAATATACGCTCGTCTCAAAGGTTAAGCCATGCATGTCTAAGTACAAACAGATTTAATGTGAAACCGCATAAGGCTCAGTATAACAGCTATAATTTACGAGATCATCAACCTAGTTACTTGGATAACTGTGGAAAATCTAGAGCTAATACATGCAACATGCCAGGACCCTCGCGGGAACTGGTGCACTTATTAGTCAAACCAATCGCGGGTTCTCCGTGTCATTGAGTTGAAGTCTGGATAATGATGCTGATCGTATGGTCTCGCACCGACGACAGATCTCGCAAATATCTGCCCTATCAACTATGGATGGTAGTATAGAGGACTACCATGGTTGCAACGGGTAACGGGGAATCAGGGTTCGATTCCGGAGAGGGAGCCTGAGAAATGGCTACCACATCCAAGGAAGGCAGCAGGCGCGTAAATTACCCAATCCCGGGACGGGGAGGTAGTGACGAGAAATAACAATATGAAACTCTTTAATGATGTTTCATAATTGGAATGAGTAGAGCATAAATCCTTCTACGAGGATCAAGTGGAGGGCAAGATGTAGTGCTGGTCATCAGCCAGCGTTGAATACGTCCCTGCCCTTTGTACACACCGCCCGTCGCTACTACCGATGGATTATTTAGTGAGGTCTTTGGAGATGATCGTTCGCTGGATCCTCGTGAACCGCGTCTGCTTTATCGAAGTTGACCGAACTTGATGATTTAGAGGAAGTAAAAGTCGTAACAAGGTTTCCGTAGGTGAACCTGCGGAAGGATCATTAGTGGCCAAGTGATCCTTCCAGAAGTCCGAACCTGCGGGTTGAGACTTCGGCACAAGTTGCCATATGATAATTGACGAAACACTATAGAAGTCCGAACCTGCGGGTTGAGACTCAGGCACAAGTTGCCATATGAAAGTTGACGAAACACTAACAAGTCCGAACCTGCGGGTTGAGACTTAGGCACACGTTGCCTTATACATGACTTCGAACAAATACACAAGTCCGAACCTGCGGGTTGAGACTTAGGCACAAGTTGCCTTATACATGACTTCGAACAAATACACAAGTCCGAACCTGCGGGTTGAGACTTAGGCACAAGTTGCCATATGAAAGTTGACGAAACACTAACAAGTCCGAACCTGCGGGTTGAGACTTAGGCACACGTTGCCTTATACATGACTTCGAACAAATACACAAGTCCGAACCTGCGGGTTGAGACTTAGGCACAAGTTGCCTTATACATACATTGGCCAAATAAACAGAAGTCCGAACCTGCGGGTTGAGACTTAGGCACAAGTTGCCATATTATATTCGATCAAACACTAAGTAGTCCGAACCTGCGGGTTGAGACTCAAGACCGTAACAAGATGTCACTATACAAGTCCGAACCTAAGGGTTGAGACTTAATGCGATCTAGATACCAAGTTGACATCCAATACCTGTTGAGCAAAACCAAAGATTCCCTGTTCTCGAATGATTACACTATATAACAGGGAATCATGAAGAAATCAAGCAAGCGTGAAACAAAGTCATCACTTGGGCATGCTCGATAGCCAACCACATGACCTTAACCTAAGAGAGCATGCAAACCACATGATACCTATAAACGATTAACCCGCCCTAGTTCAATCGTTCACCAAGTGATGACTTCAGTATGGCTAAGAGAAAAACTTTTAAATGGGAAAAACTCTAAGTCCGAACCTCCGGGTTGAGACTTCCGCGTCGGAGGTGGGCGCACCTCCTATCCGAAAGATGATGAATCAGGGGTGTTCGGTCAGCAATGGTCGGATGCCCCGTCGTAGTCCAACTATGACAATCAAAGTCAAGACCTCCGGGTTGAGACTTTCCGCGAGTACAAGCATAAAGGAACACGGACCAAGCCGTACCGAGAGAATCGGTACTAGAGCCCTCGTGGTTCTACATTGAGAGAGCCCTCGTGGTTCTCATTAGGGGCTTTATGCAAGTCGTACTCAATACTGTGGTGTGAAGTATAAAGTATAGTCCTCGCCTGGTCCACGCTGCTTCGGCGGTCCTGGGTAAGATAGTTAATTCTAGCTTGCCCTATAGTGGAATGAGGACACTTAATGCTTCGTCTTTTAGCGGCGGCTAGACTCCTCCTCACGGGGAACGAGTTGACGCGCACAGCGGCGGCTTACGCACTATGGCAATCATGGATGCCTGAAGATTCCGTGAAGTTCTCCCCTGGTCCACGCTGCCTCGGCAGTCCTGGGTAAAATGGAATATTTCCAGCTTGCCCTATAGTGGAAGAGGACTATCCAACAATACAAAGTCAAGACCTCCGGGTTGAGACTTTCCGCGTCGGTGGTGTCGCGCACCGCCTATCCGAAAGATGGTGTAACAGGGGTGTTCGATCAGCAATGGTCGGATGCCCCGTCATAGTCCAACTATGACAACCAAAGTCAAGACCTCCGGGTTGAGACTTTCCGCGTCCGGAGGTACGCGTACCGCCTACCCGAAAGATGGTGTGCTTCTGGGGTATTCGATGAGTCGGATACCCCGTCGTAGTCCAACTATGACAATCAAAGTCAAGACCTCCGGGTTGAGACTTCCGCGTCCGGAGGTACGCGTACCGCCTACCCGAAAGATGGTGTGCTTCTGGGGTATTCGATGAGTCGGATACCCCGTCGTAGTCCAACTATGACAATCAAAGTCAAGACCTCCGGGTTGAGACTTCCGCGTCCGGAGGTACGCGTACCGCCTACCCGAAAGATGGTGAATCAGGGGTGTTCGATCAGCAATGGTCGGATGCCCCGTCGTAGTCCAACTATGACAATCAAAGTCAAGACCTCCGGGTTGAGACTTTCTAAGAGTACAAGCATAAAGGAACACGGACCAAGCCGTACCGAGAGAATCGGTACTAGAGCCCTTGTGGTTCTACATTGAGAGAGCCCTCGTGGTTCTCATTAGGGGCTTTATGCAAGAAGTACTCAATACTGTGGTGTGAAGTATAAAGTATAGAGTCCTCCACTGGTCCACGCTGCTCCGGCGGTCCTGGGTAAGATAGTTCATTCTAGCTTGCCCTATGTGGAAGAGGACTCAATACCCTACCTGTTGAGCTTGAAACAAAGTCATCACTTGGGCATGCTCATATTGCCATACACAATTACATTATATTCGAATGAGCATGCAAGCGACCCTATATAGACCGAACCAAAACGATAGATACCGCCGTAGTTCACCCCCACCAAGTGATGACTTCAGTATGGCTAGTGTGTGAAGTATAAAGTATAGTCCTCCCCTGGTCCACACTGCTTCGGCGGTCCTGGGTAAGATAGTTAGTTCTAGCTTGCCCTATGTGGAAGAGGACACAATACTTAATACTTAGAGTACAAGCATAAAGGAACACGGACCAAGCCGTACCGAGAGAATCGGTACTAGAGCCCTCGTGGTTCTACATTGAGAGAGCCCTCGTGGTTCTCATTAGGGGCTTTATGCAAGTCGTACTCAATACTGTGGTGTGAAGTATAAAGTATAGAGTCCTCCACTGGTCCACGCTGCTCCGGCGGTCCTGGGTAAGATAGTTCATTCTAGCTTGCCCTATGTGGAAGAGGACTCAATACCCTACCTGTTGAGCTTGAAACAAAGTCATCACTTGGGCATGCTCATATTGCCATACAATATTCCATTATCTACTAATGAGCATGCAGCTATATGATTATAACCTGTAAACGATTACCCCGCCGTAGTTCAGCGCTTCAACCAAGTGATGACTTCAGTATGGCTAGTGTGTGAAGTATAAAGTATAGTCCTCCCCTGGTCCACACTGCTTCGGCGGTCCTGGGTAAGATAGTTAGTTCTAGCTTGCCCTATGTGGAAGAGGACACCATACTTAATACTGTGGTGTAATGAACAAAGTATAGTCCTCCACTGGTCCACGCTGCTTCGGCGGTCCTGGGTAAGATAGTTAGTTCTAGCTTGCCCTATGTGGAAGAGGGCATACAAGACAAAGTATAGTTCTCCCCTGGTCCACGCTGCTTCGGCGGTCCTGGGTAAGATAGTTAATTCTAGCTTGCCCTATGTGGAAGAGAGCATACATGAACCAAGAACGAAGGTTAGATCGAGGAATGATTCGACAACTAACCGATGGTATGAAATGTGAAGAATTCAAGCAAGCACACAATCAAGTCATCACTTGGGCATGCTCGATAGCCAACCCTATGACATTAACCTAGTAGAGCATGCGAAAACCAATATATATGTAAACGATGCCCCTCCCTAGTTCAGCGCTTCAACCAAGTGATGACTTCAGAATGGCTAAATCAAATCGGTTCAAAACATACCATCGGTACCCTATTGAAACACACAAGTCGATATCAAACCTCATGATTGTGTAGTCCTCCACTGGTCCACACTGCTCCGGCGGTCCTGGGTAAGATAGTTCATTCTAGCTTGCCCTATGTGGAAGAGGGCACATTACTCAATACTGTGGTGTTATGAACAAAGTATAGTCCTCCACTGGTCCACGCTGCTTCGGCGGTCCTGGGTAAGATAGTTAGTTCTAGCTTGCCCTATGTGGAAGAGGGCATACAAGACAAAGTATAGTTCTCCCCTGGTCCACGCTGCTTCGGCGGTCCTGGGTAAGATAGTTAATTCTAGCTTGCCCTATGTGGAAGAGAGCATACATGAACCAAGAACGAAGGTTATGATCGAGGAATGATTCGACAACTAACCGATGGTATGAAATGTGAAGAATTCAAGCAAGCACACAATCAAGTCATCACTTGGGCATGCTCGATAGCCAACCTCATGACATTAACCTAGTAGAGCATGCGAAAACCAATATATATGTAAACGATGCCTCCCTAGTTCAGCGCTTCAACCAAGTGATGACTTCAGAATGGCTAAATCAAATCGGTTCAAACCATACCATCGGTATCCTATTGAAACACACAAGTCGATATCAAACCTCATGATTGTGTAGTCCTCCACTGGTCCACGCCGCTTCGGCCGTCCTGGGTAAAATGGAACATTCCAGCTTGCCCTATGTGGAAGAGGGCACATTACTCAATACTGTGGTGTGAAGTATAAAGTTCAGTTCTCCCCTGGTCCACGCTGCTTCGGCGGTCCTGGGTAAGATAGTTCATTCTAGCTTGCCCTATGTGGAAGAGGACACTTCATATTTCGTCTCTAAGCGGCGGCTTGACTCCTCCCTACGGGGAACGGGTTTACGCGCACAGCGGCGGCTTACGCACTATGGCAGTCATGGATGCCTTACGTTTCTATGAAAAGTGTGTTCCTCCCCTGGTCCACGCTGCTTCGGCAGTCCTGGGTAAGATAGTTAGTTCTAGCTTGCCCTATGTGGAAGAGGACACGTAGACTTACTGTGGTGTGAAGTATAAAGTTCAGTTCTCCCCTGGTCCACGCCGCTTCGGCCGTCCTGGGTAAAATGGATTCATCCAGCTTGCCCTATGTGGAATGAGGACACTTTATGCTTCGTCTCTAAGCGGCGGCTTGCTCCTCCCTACGGGGAACGGGTATACGCGCACAGCGGCGGCTTACGTTATGGCAGTCATGGATGCCTTACGTTTCCATGAAAAGTGTGTTCCTCCCCTGGTCCACGCTGCTTCGGCAGTCCTGGGTAAGATAGTTAGTTCTAGCTTGCCCTATGTGGAAGAGGACACGTAGACTTACTGTGGTGTGAAGTATAAGGTTCAGTTCTCCCCTGGTCCACGCCGCTTCGGCCGTCCTGGGTAAAATGGATTCATCCAGCTTGCCCTATGTGGAATGAGGACACTTTATGCTTCGTCTCTAAGCGGCGGCTTGCTCCTCCCTACGGGGAACGGGTATACGCGCACAGCGGCGGCTTACGCAAGTTAGTCACCCTCGGCAGTGGATCACTCGGCTCATGGATCGATGAAGACCGCAGCTAACTGCGCGTCATAATGTGAACTGCAGGACACATGAACATTGATAAGTTGAACGCATATTGCACGTCGTGGGAACCTACCATGATGTACAGATGACTGAGCGCTTATATTTGAGAAATGTATCGCATACATTTAACTACGCCGTGACACCCGTCACGAGACGTGCACCATGATGTTAACTAGGGTCGCGACGACCCGCTAGCATTAAAGAACCCGTGGTTTACAATATACTGGCATTGGAATTCGAAGTATTTAGAGCGTCCGTGTTCCCGCGTGAGGCGGAAGTACGAGGAGAAGGCGTGCTTGTGGTGTCTGTGGTGGTGTTTACTGATGTCTAGCTTCAGCTTATTTATTTATTTAAATAGAAGCGAAGATGTCAAAGTAGCGTCGAAGCAGCAGCGGTAGCACAAATGATTCAAGTATGGAAGTTGACCAAAGGAACACAAACAAACTAGCGTATGGGCAATGGAAGGTATCA
>NW_026689836.1:57500-117500 GCF_943734765.1 Anopheles ziemanni | reverse complement strand
TTGGCGGATCCAACACTCTGGGTACCTCCGGGTACTTGGGGTTGGTTGAGGACTTGGTGAACAAACACTTGTTGTACACTCTCCGGACGTACTTCGGGTGTCACCTGTTGTCCGAGGCCACTTGCATGGTAGCAAGCGTTGTGATACAATGGCCCTACCGGGCAAACACTTTGGGTTCGCAAGGACTTGGAGTGCCGGGACGGGTTTGCGGATCCAACACTCTGGGTACCTCCGGGTACTTGGGGTTGGTTGAGGACTTGGTGAACAAACACTTGATATACACTCTTCGGATGTACTTCGGGTATCGCCTGTTGTCCGAGACCACTTGCATGGTTAGCAAGCGTTGTGGTCTAATGGCCCTACCGGGCAAACACTTTGGGTTCGCGAGGACTTAGAGTGCTGGTAGTGGTTGGCGGACCCAACACTCTGGGTACCTCCGGGTACTTGGGGTTGGTTGAGGACTTGGTGAACAAACACTTGTTGTACACTCTCCGGATGTACTTCGGGTGTCACCTGTTGTCCGAGACCACTTGCATGGTTAGCAAGCGTTGTGGTCTAATGGCCCTACCGGGCAAACACTTTATGTTCGCGAGGACTTTGAGTGCTGGTAGTGGTTGGCGGACCCAACACTCTGGGTACCTCCGGGTACTTGGGGTTGGTTGAGAACTTGGTGAAGATACCCCTGTCACCTTGTTCGAGGCCACTTGCATGGTCGCAAGCGTTGTGATACAATGGCCCTACCGGGCAAACACTTTGGGTTCGCAAGGACTTGGAGTGCCGGGACGGGTTGGCGGATCCAACACTCTGGGTACCTCCGGGTACTTGGGGTTGGTTGAGGACTTGGTGAGCAAACACTTGATATACGTTCTTCGGATGTACTTCGGGTGTCACCTGTTGTCCGAGGCCACTTGCATGGTCAACGGTTGAGGTGGTGATGGCGGGTCGGTGCTGTAGGGTGCCGGCCTGTTGGCTGCCTTGGCCGGGTTGGTTGGTTAACACTTGATTGAGCTTGCACCCGAGGGTAATGGCACTTGAAGGTGGGTACCGGCCGGCTGACCTGGTGTGATGGTTGGTTGGTGAACACTTGGCGGTACTTGCACTTGGCTGTGCTTGGACTTGAAGGTGGGATCCGGCTGGCCTAGGCCATTGGTGGTTGGTTGGTTGGTTAGCCCTTAGCTGGGCTGGCTGGCTGGCTGGCCATCGGTGGTGTGGTGTGGTGTGGTGTGTGGAGTCGAGCATCGCGCGCCGTTGCCTTCTTCGGAGTGTTGTGGGTACGCAAGTGCTTGCAGTGCAAAGAGGTTGGTGATGGAGTGACATTGCCTTCACCATGGAGTTGCGGGTACTTAGGTACTTGCAAGGAGATGGTGGTATGGTGGTGTTGCGTGTGTGGTGTTCGATTAGAAAGATATAATTTCTAAGTCCGGATTAGTGCTGTCAGTGGGGCCGCCGCTAACAGGTCCTGCACGGCCACCGTGGGGCTTGACTTGGCGCTATTCCGGACTTGGGGCGATCACGATGTCCCCGTGCGGGACTTAGAAGATGGAAGAACACAAGTACCCTTATCCCATGACTTGTGAGCGATTGGCATACGTTACCACATGAAGAGAAAAATTGGCTAAGTCCCGGATCCATATTATTTGAAGAGAAAAATCGGCTAAGTCCCGGATCCATATTATATGAAGAGAAAAATCGGCTAAGTCCAGGATCCATATCATATGAAGAGAAATATCGGCTAAGTCCAGGATCCATATATAATAACCTAATAATCGGCTAAGTCCAGGATCCGTATTATATGAAGAGAAAAATCGGCTAAGTCCAGGATCCATATATAATAACCTAATAATCGGCTAAGTCCAGGATCCATATTATATGAAGAGAAAAATCGGCTAAGTCCAGGATCCATATATAATAACCTAAAAATCGGCTAAGTCCAGGATCCATATAATATGATGAGAAAAATCGGCTAAGTCCCAGATTGGGTCTGTCAGACATACACTTTCAAGTTACCACACAAGCAAGCAAGAATGCCGTGTGAAGGATCCATATGACATGAAGAGAAAAATTGGCTAAGTCCCAGATTGGGTCTGTCAGAAATACACTTCCAAGTTACCACACAAGCAAGCAAGATGGTCTAGTGATGGATCCATATGATATGAAGAGAAAAATCGGCTAAGTCCAGGATCCATATAATATGAAGAGAAAAATCGGCTAAGTCCCAGATTGGGTCTGTCAGAAATACACTTCCAAGTTACCACACAAGCAAGCAAGATGGCCTAGTGATGGATCCATATGATATGAAGAGAAAAATCGGCTAAGTCCCAGATTGGGTCTGTCAGAAATACACTTCCAAGTTACCACACAAGCAAGCAAGATGGCCTAGTGATGGATCCATATAATATGAAGAGAAAAATCGGCTAAGTCCCAGATTGGGTCTGTCAGAAATACACTTCCAAGTTACCACACAAGCAAGCAAGATGGCCTAGTGATGGATCCATATGATATGAAGAGAAAAATCGGCTAAGTCCCAGATTGGGTCTGTCAGAAATACACTTCCAAGTTACCACACAAGCAAGCAAGATGGCCTAGTGATGGATCCATATGATATGAAGAGAAAAATCGGCTAAGTCCAGGATCCATATAATATGAAGAGAAAAATCGGCTAAGTCCCAGATTGGGTCTGTCAGAAATACACTTCCAAGTTACCACACAAGCAAGCAAGATGGCCTAGTGATGGATCCATATGATATGAAGAGAAAAATCGGCTAAGTCCCAGATTGGGTCTGTCAGACATACACTATCAAGTTACCACACAAGCAAGCAAGATGGCCTAGTGATGGATCCATATGATATGAAGAGAAAAATCGGCTAAGTCCCAGATTGGGTCTGTCAGAAATACACTTCCAAGTTACCACATGAGCAAGCAAGATGGCCTAGTGATGGATCCATATAATATGCAGAGAAAAATCGGCTAAGTCCCAGATTGGGTCTGTCAGAAATACACTTCCAAGTTACCACATGAGCAAGCAAGTTACCACATGAAGAGAAAGCCGGCAAAGTCTGGGAATGTTACCACATGAACTGGAAAATGGGCAAAAACCTACCTTCACAGGGAACGTGAATAAGTAAGGCTGTAGACATCGGATCGACAAGCCAAAGACTGATATGGAAAGGAAATGAGTAGTACTAGCTTTCCTGAGAGTTGCAGAGCTTAGACTGCATATGAACGAAAGTTATTAAGCGTCAAAGTCAGAGAAGTTACCCAAAGGAACACAAGTTCCAACTTAGAGCATGTATACCGCCTAGACGGTAAGAGGTACGGCCAGGCTGAGGAATAAGGAAATGTTGGCCAACATGTTCCCTAACTATCCCCCGAAGACCGCAAAGCAATGCAACATCAACCAAGAAAGTTATAGCCCGATCAAGGAAACACCTACTTTGCACCGATATTGCACCAAATACATGTACCAAGCACCTTCGGTTGCATACCTGCAGGGGTTTACCATAGTAGGCCATGGAAGACCGATATACCGAACATAATCACTTTCTATCTCCTCGGGTGTTTGAGATAGCGCTTTGCGGTACAAGAACGAAAGTTAGACTTTATCTTGGTGCATCTTTTTGCCCAAGATCACAAGACCCTATCTACCAAGGCAAGAAAGTTGTGTGGGGACAAAATGTCCAAAAGTGCCCAAAGTGGCACACTTGAACCATATATTCGAGAAAAACACAAGTGTGGGCCCGAGCTAGCAAGTTGAAATGTTCTGACCGTCAGTAGCCCTAGTTGAGGTGCACTTATCATTATATGAGGCCAACGTGCCAGCTAGTCTCTAAAGGGGCGATATGGGTGTTCCAAGGTTTGTACCCAATTGAGGAAAAAACAGGGTAAGGTACGGTGTACCGCGAATAACTCGGGCTATAGATGTCCGATCGATGAGTTTGGCATATGTATGGAAAGGTCTCGACGAGACCTAACTACCCTGAAAGTATGAAGGCAAAGACTTGAATGACCGGGAAGTTATTAAGTGCACAAGTGGTAAAGTTGCACCAAAGTCCATGTTACCCGAAGTGGTACATGAACACCCAATATTCGACCAAAACACAAGTTTAGAGACGAGCTAGCGAGCTACATTGTTCAGACCGTCAGTAGCCCGCATCAAGACACGCATTTCATTATATTGAGCCTAGCCGCTAGCTCGACTCGAAGTCGGTCATATGGTTGGTTGATGGTTTGGACCGACCACGTGGTGTACCAAGGTGATGTACCTTTCATGAATTATAACTCTGGCTGTATGGCACTGAGCGACAAGCTAAGGTGTGATTTGGAATAGTCTTGAGTGGGACTATTTAGGAAAAATGCGAACAAAAAATCACAAAGTCCTTGGGCGAAGCTATTAGCGAAACATAGAGCAAATTGGTACCAAAACTATAAAAATGGGACTTGAGTCAAAAATAACCGCAAGTTGGAGAAGAGATAGCAAGCTTGCGTAGAACAATTATATTTGGTGCATGGTATCACCAACAAAAAAGTATATGGGGCCAAGGTGCTGGCTGGCCTCCAAAGTGGAGATATGGGCGATCCAAAGTTTGTACCCAAGTACGAACAAGTATGGAAAAAACAGGGTAAGGTACCAAGTACCATTAATAACTTCGGCTGTAGATGGCCGAGCGAGGCAAACGGCTCACCGTTGGAAAGGTCTTGGGGAGACCTATCTACCCTGAAAGTTTCATGAGGCTGAGTTGAAAGACCACGGAGATATTAGGTGATGATGGTCCAATTCGGGGACCAAGTCGCAGGAAATGGCGCTTGACCAAAATCACCCTTGGAAGGTGAATACCGGCTTACCGGTAAGAGATAGCGACTTGGCGTAGAATATTCATAAGTTGGGCGTGTAGAGACGCAACTTTTATTATATGGGGCCAACCCGGTCAGGGTGCTCCAAGTCGGTCGTTTGGTTGGTTTATGGTTTGGGCCGACCACGTGGTGTGCCAAGTTGAGGTACCTTTCATGAATTATAACTTGGTCAGTTTGCCACCGAGCGACAAGCTGCGGTGTGTTTTGGAATGGTCTTGAGTGGGACTATCAAGGAAAAATACCAATCGAAAATCAGCTTGTCCATGGCCGAAGCTATTAGTGAAACATATAGCAAAATGGGTCCAAAAACGAATGAAATGGGACTTGGACCAAGAATAACGGCAAGTTGGAGAAGAGATAGCAAGTTGGCGTAGAACAATTATATTTAGTGCATGGTATGACCAACAAAAAAGTATATGAGGCCAAGGTGCTGGCTGGCCTCCAAAGTGGAGATATGGGCGATCCAAAGTTTGTACCCAAGTATGGCAAAAACTGGTAGAGGTACCTTTCATGAATTACTGCTCAGGCTGTATGGCACTTAGCGGGACGCTTGGCTCTGGTATGGAATAGTCTTGAGTGGGACTATCAAGGAAAAATACGAACAAAAAATCACCATGTCCACGGACGAAGGTATTAGCGAAACTTAGAGCGAAATTGCGACCAAGTCGCTGGAAATGGCCCTTGGACCAAGTATACCGTCAAGGCGGTACGAGATAGCGAGTTGACGTGGAATATTTATAAGTTTGCCTCCACGAGACGAAAGTTTAGTTATATGGGGCCAACCCGCTCAGGGTTGTCCAAGTCGGTCATATGGCTGATCGAAATTTTCGACCAAGTACTGAGAAAACAGGGTAAGGTACCGTGTACCTCGAATAACTTTGGCTGTAGATGTCCGAGCGAGGCGAACGGCATAGCGTTGGAAAGGTCTTGAGGTGTTCTAGGCACCCTGAAAGTATGAGAAGGCTACCTGGAAAACTCGTGGAGATATTAGAGAAACATAGGGCCCAAAAGATACCAAGTCGCAGGAAATGGGCCCTCCATGAACACCCTAAAATCCCAATTACGGCTAAGTTGCAGGCCAGCTAGCGAAGTGAAATGTTCTAGGCATAACTAGAACACGTTAAGGCGCAACTTTTTGAATAAGAACTTTTTTCGATATCTGGTCCCCAAAGGGGGGATATGGGCGATCCAAGGATTTTTCCAAGTTTCGGTACTTTTTACGGTATCGCTCATAGCTCCGGCTGTAAGCAAGCAAATGACAATCTAAGACATGATTTGGAAAGGTATTGAGTAGTACTAACTTACGTTAGAACACAGCGAAGCGCTATCGGTTCATGGCAAGGCCGATATAAACAGTCAAAGATGAAAAATGTTGATAAAATGAACAAAAATTACCTTGGTACGCGAATAGCGGCCAGGGATGAAGAGGTACGAAGTTGGTGTAGAACAATTATAATTAGGGCTTGGTACGCTCTAAAAGTTTGCCGAAGACCGCAAAGCGCTCAGACCCATAGAAAGTGGCCATTTGGGCCGAACAGTGCATGCAAAGAGGTGAAAATGCAAAAATTGCACTTTGGGGGGCGATTTGCGGGGGGAAGGAGGGGTCGGAGGGCAAAATGTCCCTTGACCAAAAAGTTTTATCTCGTCGAGATCTACAACATTGCCGAAGACCGCAAAGCGCTAGCTCGCAATCGAAAAATCGAGAATTTGAAAATTTTCTAAGTCTTGGGCTCCCTAAGGAAAAGTTTCAAAAATCACGTTTGTCCCCTATTTTGAAGGGGAAGGAGTCGGTTCCGGGGCATGGTGTCTTCGGCAAAAAGTCTTATCTTTTTGCGTACTTTCGACTAGTTCAATAAAAATTTTTGACCCAAAATTTGTTCGGCGGACCCCTAGGTCGAAAAACCGCCGCTGTGCGCGTATACCCGTTCCCCGTAGGGAGGAGCAAGCCGCCGCTTAGAGACGAAGCATAAAGTGTCCTCATTCCACATAGGGCAAGCTGGATGAATCCATTTTACCCAGGACGGCCGAAGCGGCGTGGACCAGGGGAGAACTGAACTTTATACTTCACACCACAGTAAGTCTACGTGTCCTCTTCCACATAGGGCAAGCTAGAACTAACTATCTTACCCAGGACTGCCGAAGCAGCGTGGACCAGGGGAGGAACACACTTTTCATAGAAACGTAAGGCATCCATGACTGCCATAGTGCGTAAGCCGCCGCTGTGCGCGTAAACCCGTTCCCCGTAGGGAGGAGTCAAGCCGCCGCTTAGAGACGAAATATGAAGTGTCCTCTTCCACATAGGGCAAGCTAGAATGAACTATCTTACCCAGGACCGCCGAAGCAGCGTGGACCAGGGGAGAACTGAACTTTATACTTCACACCACAGTATTGAGTAATGTGCCCTCTTCCACATAGGGCAAGCTGGAATGTTCCATTTTACCCAGGACGGCCGAAGCGGCGTGGACCAGTGGAGGACTACACAATCATGAGGTTTGATATCGACTTGTGTGTTTCAATAGGATACCGATGGTATGGTTTGAACCGATTTGATTTAGCCATTCTGAAGTCATCACTTGGTTGAAGCGCTGAACTAGGGAGGCATCGTTTACATATATATTGGTTTTCGCATGCTCTACTAGGTTAATGTCATGAGGTTGGCTATCGAGCATGCCCAAGTGATGACTTGATTGTGTGCTTGCTTGAATTCTTCACATTTCATACCATCGGTTAGTTGTCGAATCATTCCTCGATCATAACCTTCGTTCTTGGTTCATGTATGCTCTCTTCCACATAGGGCAAGCTAGAATTAACTATCTTACCCAGGACCGCCGAAGCAGCGTGGACCAGGGGAGAACTATACTTTGTCTTGTATGCCCTCTTCCACATAGGGCAAGCTAGAACTAACTATCTTACCCAGGACCGCCGAAGCAGCGTGGACCAGTGGAGGACTATACTTTGTTCATAACACCACAGTATTGAGTAATGTGCCCTCTTCCACATAGGGCAAGCTAGAATGAACTATCTTACCCAGGACCGCCGGAGCAGTGTGGACCAGTGGAGGACTACACAATCATGAGGTTTGATATCGACTTGTGTGTTTCAATAGGGTACCGATGGTATGTTTTGAACCGATTTGATTTAGCCATTCTGAAGTCATCACTTGGTTGAAGCGCTGAACTAGGGAGGGGCATCGTTTACATATATATTGGTTTTCGCATGCTCTACTAGGTTAATGTCATAGGGTTGGCTATCGAGCATGCCCAAGTGATGACTTGATTGTGTGCTTGCTTGAATTCTTCACATTTCATACCATCGGTTAGTTGTCGAATCATTCCTCGATCTAACCTTCGTTCTTGGTTCATGTATGCTCTCTTCCACATAGGGCAAGCTAGAATTAACTATCTTACCCAGGACCGCCGAAGCAGCGTGGACCAGGGGAGAACTATACTTTGTCTTGTATGCCCTCTTCCACATAGGGCAAGCTAGAACTAACTATCTTACCCAGGACCGCCGAAGCAGCGTGGACCAGTGGAGGACTATACTTTGTTCATTACACCACAGTATTAAGTATGGTGTCCTCTTCCACATAGGGCAAGCTAGAACTAACTATCTTACCCAGGACCGCCGAAGCAGTGTGGACCAGGGGAGGACTATACTTTATACTTCACACACTAGCCATACTGAAGTCATCACTTGGTTGAAGCGCTGAACTACGGCGGGGTAATCGTTTACAGGTTATAATCATATAGCTGCATGCTCATTAGTAGATAATGGAATATTGTATGGCAATATGAGCATGCCCAAGTGATGACTTTGTTTCAAGCTCAACAGGTAGGGTATTGAGTCCTCTTCCACATAGGGCAAGCTAGAATGAACTATCTTACCCAGGACCGCCGGAGCAGCGTGGACCAGTGGAGGACTCTATACTTTATACTTCACACCACAGTATTGAGTACGACTTGCATAAAGCCCCTAATGAGAACCACGAGGGCTCTCTCAATGTAGAACCACGAGGGCTCTAGTACCGATTCTCTCGGTACGGCTTGGTCCGTGTTCCTTTATGCTTGTACTCTAAGTATTAAGTATTGTGTCCTCTTCCACATAGGGCAAGCTAGAACTAACTATCTTACCCAGGACCGCCGAAGCAGTGTGGACCAGGGGAGGACTATACTTTATACTTCACACACTAGCCATACTGAAGTCATCACTTGGTGGGGGTGAACTACGGCGGTATCTATCGTTTTGGTTCGGTCTATATAGGGTCGCTTGCATGCTCATTCGAATATAATGTAATTGTGTATGGCAATATGAGCATGCCCAAGTGATGACTTTGTTTCAAGCTCAACAGGTAGGGTATTGAGTCCTCTTCCACATAGGGCAAGCTAGAATGAACTATCTTACCCAGGACCGCCGGAGCAGCGTGGACCAGTGGAGGACTCTATACTTTATACTTCACACCACAGTATTGAGTACTTCTTGCATAAAGCCCCTAATGAGAACCACGAGGGCTCTCTCAATGTAGAACCACAAGGGCTCTAGTACCGATTCTCTCGGTACGGCTTGGTCCGTGTTCCTTTATGCTTGTACTCTTAGAAAGTCTCAACCCGGAGGTCTTGACTTTGATTGTCATAGTTGGACTACGACGGGGCATCCGACCATTGCTGATCGAACACCCCTGATTCACCATCTTTCGGGTAGGCGGTACGCGTACCTCCGGACGCGGAAGTCTCAACCCGGAGGTCTTGACTTTGATTGTCATAGTTGGACTACGACGGGGTATCCGACTCATCGAATACCCCAGAAGCACACCATCTTTCGGGTAGGCGGTACGCGTACCTCCGGACGCGGAAGTCTCAACCCGGAGGTCTTGACTTTGATTGTCATAGTTGGACTACGACGGGGTATCCGACTCATCGAATACCCCAGAAGCACACCATCTTTCGGGTAGGCGGTACGCGTACCTCCGGACGCGGAAAGTCTCAACCCGGAGGTCTTGACTTTGGTTGTCATAGTTGGACTATGACGGGGCATCCGACCATTGCTGATCGAACACCCCTGTTACACCATCTTTCGGATAGGCGGTGCGCGACACCACCGACGCGGAAAGTCTCAACCCGGAGGTCTTGACTTTGTATTGTTGGATAGTCCTCTTCCACTATAGGGCAAGCTGGAAATATTCCATTTTACCCAGGACTGCCGAGGCAGCGTGGACCAGGGGAGAACTTCACGGAATCTTCAGGCATCCATGATTGCCATAGTGCGTAAGCCGCCGCTGTGCGCGTCAACTCGTTCCCCGTGAGGAGGAGTCTAGCCGCCGCTAAAAGACGAAGCATTAAGTGTCCTCATTCCACTATAGGGCAAGCTAGAATTAACTATCTTACCCAGGACCGCCGAAGCAGCGTGGACCAGGCGAGGACTATACTTTATACTTCACACCACAGTATTGAGTACGACTTGCATAAAGCCCCTAATGAGAACCACGAGGGCTCTCTCAATGTAGAACCACGAGGGCTCTAGTACCGATTCTCTCGGTACGGCTTGGTCCGTGTTCCTTTATGCTTGTACTCGCGGAAAGTCTCAACCCGGAGGTCTTGACTTTGATTGTCATAGTTGGACTACGACGGGGCATCCGACCATTGCTGACCGAACACCCCTGATTCATCATCTTTCGGATAGGAGGTGCGCCCACCTCCGACGCGGAAGTCTCAACCCGGAGGTTCGGACTTAGAGTTTTTCCCATTTAAAAGTTTTTCTCTTAGCCATACTGAAGTCATCACTTGGTGAACGATTGAACTAGGGCGGGTTAATCGTTTATAGGTATCATGTGGTTTGCATGCTCTCTTAGGTTAAGGTCATGTGGTTGGCTATCGAGCATGCCCAAGTGATGACTTTGTTTCACGCTTGCTTGATTTCTTCATGATTCCCTGTTATATAGTGTAATCATTCGAGAACAGGGAATCTTTGGTTTTGCTCAACAGGTATTGGATGTCAACTTGGTATCTAGATCGCATTAAGTCTCAACCCTTAGGTTCGGACTTGTATAGTGACATCTTGTTACGGTCTTGAGTCTCAACCCGCAGGTTCGGACTACTTAGTGTTTGATCGAATATAATATGGCAACTTGTGCCTAAGTCTCAACCCGCAGGTTCGGACTTCTGTTTATTTGGCCAATGTATGTATAAGGCAACTTGTGCCTAAGTCTCAACCCGCAGGTTCGGACTTGTGTATTTGTTCGAAGTCATGTATAAGGCAACGTGTGCCTAAGTCTCAACCCGCAGGTTCGGACTTGTTAGTGTTTCGTCAACTTTCATATGGCAACTTGTGCCTAAGTCTCAACCCGCAGGTTCGGACTTGTGTATTTGTTCGAAGTCATGTATAAGGCAACTTGTGCCTAAGTCTCAACCCGCAGGTTCGGACTTGTGTATTTGTTCGAAGTCATGTATAAGGCAACGTGTGCCTAAGTCTCAACCCGCAGGTTCGGACTTGTTAGTGTTTCGTCAACTTTCATATGGCAACTTGTGCCTGAGTCTCAACCCGCAGGTTCGGACTTCTATAGTGTTTCGTCAATTATCATATGGCAACTTGTGCCGAAGTCTCAACCCGCAGGTTCGGACTTCTGGAAGGATCACTTGGCCACTAATGATCCTTCCGCAGGTTCACCTACGGAAACCTTGTTACGACTTTTACTTCCTCTAAATCATCAAGTTCGGTCAACTTCGATAAAGCAGACGCGGTTCACGAGGATCCAGCGAACGATCATCTCCAAAGACCTCACTAAATAATCCATCGGTAGTAGCGACGGGCGGTGTGTACAAAGGGCAGGGACGTATTCAACGCTGGCTGATGACCAGCACTTACTAGAAGTTCCGAGTTCATATGGACCATTGCAATCCATAATCCCTACTAAGTGAGTATTTGAGTGATTTCCCGTTCCTCTCGGAATAGGAGACACGCTGCTACCCACATTGTAGCACGCGTGTAGCCCAGAACATCTAAGGGCATCACGGACCTGTTATCGCTCGATCTCATTTTGCTAAACACAAATTGTCCTGCTAAGCAGCGTACCGTAAGTGCACTTGCGCACACGAACAGCGAAGGTGTCAGGTCATACTCCACCGAAAGGTCCTAACCCGTTCCAATCGGCATCGACGCATTAACGCTGACTGCGTTCTAGTTAGCATATGTGAGTCACGTTCGTTATCGGAATTAACCAGACAAATCAATCCACGAACTAAGAACGGCCATGCACCACTACCCTTAAATTTGAGAAAGAGCTATTAATCTGTCTCACCTCCATAAGTTCGGACCTGGTAAGTTTTCCCGTGTTGAGTCAAATTGAACCGCAAGCTCCATTTCATTGTGGTGCCCTTCCGTCAATTCCTTTAAGTTTCAACTTTGCAACCATACTTCCCCCGGAACCTGACTTTGGTTTCCCGGAAGCTACTGAGAGCACCTGGTTGTAGCGTCTCCCAATTGCTAGTTGGCATCGTTTACGGTTAGAACTAGGGCGGTATCTAATCGCCTTCGATCCTCTAACTTTCGTTCTTGATTAAAGAAAGCATCCTTGACAAATGCCTTCGCTTTAGTTAGTCTTACGACGGTCTACGAATTTCACCTCTCGCGCCGTAATACTAGTGTCCCCAACTACTTCTGTTAATCATTACCTCCGGTCTGAGTACAAACCAATGAAAGATTAGACCAAGGTCGTATTCCATTATTCCATGCAAGATTATTCTAGGGCGTTTGGGCACCCTGCTTTAAGCACTCTAATTTGTTCAAGGTAAACGTGAGCGGTCGAGCTCTATGTTACACTTGCACCCGTTGAAGGGCACACCATGACACAGACTTGGTGCCCTACCACACCATTGAGTCGCAACCAGATTCCGACTTGGCCCACCGACCACGGGTTGACCGGGTCGGCGGAGCCGGACTGTGTTGGACAAGTATCAACTTCGAACGTTTTAACCGCAACAATTTTAATATACGCTAGTGGAGCTGGAATTACCGCGGCTGCTGGCACCAGACTTGCCCTCCACTTGATCCTCGTAGAAGGATTTATGCTCTACTCATTCCAATTATGAAACATCATTAAAGAGTTTCATATTGTTATTTCTCGTCACTACCTCCCCGTCCCGGGATTGGGTAATTTACGCGCCTGCTGCCTTCCTTGGATGTGGTAGCCATTTCTCAGGCTCCCTCTCCGGAATCGAACCCTGATTCCCCGTTACCCGTTGCAACCATGGTAGTCCTCTATACTACCATCCATAGTTGATAGGGCAGATATTTGCGAGATCTGTCGTCGGTGCGAGACCATACGATCAGCATCATTATCCAGACTTCAACTCAATGACACGGAGAACCCGCGATTGGTTTGACTAATAAGTGCACCAGTTCCCGCGAGGGTCCTGGCATGTTGCATGTATTAGCTCTAGATTTTCCACAGTTATCCAAGTAACTAGGTTGATGATCTCGTAAATTATAGCTGTTATACTGAGCCTTATGCGGTTTCACATTAAATCTGTTTGTACTTAGACATGCATGGCTTAACCTTTGAGACGAGCGTATATTACTGGTAGGATCAACCAGAATTCCGACTTTGCGTTCGAATGTTCATTGTCCCATTGCACCCGGAGGAGCAAACACCACGTTCTATATGTTGTCAAGTCCGGTAGCACACGGGAGGCGAGCCCCCGTGCGAACCTCATTGCCCTCGTATCACACACACCCGATGCACCGGACAGGCACTTGAGCGGCATTCGACTCCGCTAAGCGCACGTGCGCCCGATTGTGCATGCGCTGACGGGGCCTTCATACCCCTACCACAGCGACCTTATGCCAAACTTCCATGAATACTTAGGTGAGCTGACAAGGGCCTTCATTTCCCTACCATCAACTAAAGGACACGCTAGGCGCGTCCGATCATTGCAACTGCGGGGCTTTCATACCCCAATCACCACAGTACGCAATTCACCAGAGTTTAATCACAACCCCCCCGGACATGGCACACTATTAACTTGCAACAAAACTTAGTGTGTGCCGGGCACATCGGTTCCACAAAATCATTCCCGATGTACCCCAATTGGGGTTGTGAACGCATCCATGGTCCTCTGACACACCCAACCAAGCGTGGATACTACATACCTCAAACACCCAGTACACTAACAGACAAATCAATATATGGTTGCTTTCCCCCAGACATTTGCCAATCACTTGGCACCCGGACGGGAACTCGCTCCTGATTGCGCCATTGCCACCCATTTGCCAAGAGCGAGTTCTGTATGTAGATTTCATTTGGAAAGACAACCGTGTACTGGATATTCTATCCGACGATTACAGATGACGAGTACGAGACTCGACTACACTCACGGATAATACATTTTGGGTCGAGATTGCTTTCGGGGTTTTCGATTGGTCTTGCGCTTGTAAACGTATAACTTTGACTTGTGGTAACCTCGGTATGTTAGTCGATCACGTGGTTGTGAACTGGGTAAGGGTGGGCAATCTGTTCACTTGCACTCTGGGTAGGAATATGGTGAGCGCTATAGGTTAAAGATCATGGTATGGTTCCATCGTGATGACTTTCGCTAGATAGTAGTATGTTTGGATAGTTATAACGTTTTTGGCCATTTGTTCATAGTGTTCGGTCCATTGAGGAATTCGATTGGTCTTTGCTTCACACACGTGGTCGATCACTTGGATGTGAACTAGGGTGAGATTAAGGTGTTCACTAGTGCTCTTCGGTTTTGGATCAGTAATGAGCACTTGATTGGTTTCGCATAATATGTATCCATAGTGATGACTCTTTCCAGCTTAAGATTTCGTTACCAGTTTCGAATCCTCCCCACGTTCGCTTTTACTTGGTTAGGTTTTCGAGTGTAGATTTGAAAGCAATCTCATGTATGTATCCCATCTGATATAAGCCACTGACAGTTCATGTCACCTCGTTCAACTCTCGCTGGGTCACAGAAGTATGTTACTGCGCCCATTATCCCTACTCGGATAGGTTCGGTTCGTTCGTTTTATACTACGGTGAGTAAACTCAATTTGTGCATCGCATAGCCATGGAAAGCAAGCTTTCGCGGGCCTCTTCGACTGTTTTGATACGAGCTGTGCCCGTGATGCTTGTCATCCCAGGATACTAGACCCCTTTGGACGACCGCATGACCATCAGAAAGTAAATTCCACGTTCGGTTTATTTGCTACTTCCACCGTTCTAGTACTATGGGGTTGGAACCCCTAACATAAAGTATCTATGTAGAACCACGAGGGCTCTCAATGTAGAACCACAAGGGCTCTAGTACCGATTCTCTCGGTACGCTTGGTCCGTGTTCCTTTATGTTTGTACTCTTGTGTGTATAAAATTCATGTTCGATTTGGGATATTTGCTACTTTCACCTGTGCGCTGTGTATAACTACGGAGAAACTCAATTTGTGCATCGCATAGCCATGGAAAGCAAGCTTTCGCGGGCCTCTTCGACTGTTTTGATACGAGACTGTGCCCGTGATGCTTGTCATCCCAGGATACTAGACCCCTTTGGACGACCGCATGACCAACAGAATGTAAATTCCAGTTCGTTTTTGGATATTTGCTACTGTCACCGTTTGAGTACTATGGGGCTTGAACCCCTAACATAAAGTCTTTGTGTAGAACCACGAGGGCTCTATAGTACCGATTCTCTCGGCACGCTTGGTCCGTGTTCCTTTATGTTCGTACTCTTGTGTGTATAATATTCATGTTCGGTTTGGGATATTTGCTACTGTCACCGTTTGAGTACTATGGGGCTTGAACCCCTAACATAAAGTCTTTGTGTAGAACCACGAGGGCTCTATAGTACCGATTCTCTCGGCACGCTTGGTCCGTGTTCCTTTATGTTCGTACTCTTGTGTGTATAATATTCATGTTCGGTTTGGGATATTTGCTACTTTCACCTGGGTCCCGTTCTTCATACAAGTCTGCCTTGCTAATGTGGTAACTTTATAGTGTAGTTCTGACATCCCAATTTTGGGACTTAGCCGATTTTTCATGAATTTCCATATGACCCATAGGGTCCCTTTCTTCATACAAGCTTGCCTAGGGCGATCGGTCAAAACTTGTCTTACTATTCGATTGGTCTTCGCAGTTTCACCCTAGGCAATTCGCCTAGGTCTGTCTTCTTGAGGAGGCCAAAACCCGAAATAAGGAGGTCTGGCCGACCCTGAAACCTCCCCTGTCTTAACTACACTAACCCGATTTTTCAGGGTCCTCAGCGCCATACAACTTTGCCTAGGTCACTTATACTCTTGACTTAGGCCATCTGACTTGGTCCGTGTTTCTTCCTAGGGTTCACCTAGGTACTTTGCCTTGCTTGATGTGGTAACTTTATAGTGTAGTTCTGACATCCCAATTTTGGGACTTAGCCGATTTTTCATGAATTTCCATATGACCCTAAGGGTCCCTTTCTTCATACAAGCTTGCCTAGGGCGATCGGTCAAAACTTGTCTTACTATTCGATTGGTCTTCGCAGTTTCACCCTAGGCAATTCGCCTAGGTCTGTCTTCTTGAGGAGGCCAAAACCCGAAATAAGGAGGTCTGGCCGACCCTGAAACCTCCCCTGTCTTAACTACACTAACCCGATTTTTCAGGGTCCTCAGCGCCATACAACTTTGCCTAGGTCACTTATACTCTTGACTTAGGCCATCTGACTTGGTCCGTGTTTCTTCCTAGGGTTCACCTAGGTACTTTGCCTTGCTTGATGTGGTAACTTTATAGTGTAGTTCTGACATCCCAATTTTGGGACTTAGCCGATTTTTCATGAATTTCCATATGACCCTAAGGGTCCCTTTCTTCATACAAGCTTGCCTAGGGCGATCGGTCAAAACTTGTCTTACTATTCGATTGGTCTTCGCACTTTCACCCTAGGCAGTTTGCCTAGGTCTGTCTTCTTGAGGAGGTCAAAACCCAAAATAAGGAGGTTCAGCCGACCCAAAAACCTCCCCTGTCTGAACTACACTAACCCGATTTTTCAGGGTCCTCAGCGCCATACAACTTTGCCTAGGTCACATGTACTCTTGACTTAGGCCATCTGACTTGGTCCGTGTTTCTTCTTAGGGTTCACCTAGGTACTTTGCCTTGCTTGATGTGGTAACTTTTTAGTGTAGTTCAGACATCCCAATTTTGGGACTTAGCCGATTTTTCATGGATTTTCCATATGACCCATAGGGTCCCTTTCTTCATACAAGCTTGCCTAGGGCGATCGGTCAAAACTTGTCTTACTATTCGATTGGTCTTCGCACTTTCACCCTAGGCAGTTTGCCTAGGTGTAGCTTCTTGAGGAGGTCAAAACCCAAAATAAGGAGGTCCAGCCGACCCTGAAACCTCCCCTGTCTTAACTACACTAACCCGATTTTTCAGGGTCCTCAGCGCCATACAACTTTGCCTAGGTCACTTATACTCTTGACTTAGGCCATCTGACTTGGTCCGTGTTTCTTCCTAGGGTTCACCTAGGTACTTTGCCTTGCTTGATGTGGTAACTTTATAGTGTAGTTCTGACATCCCAATTTTGGGACTTAGCCGATTTTTCATGAATTTCCATATGACCCTAAGGGTCCCTTTCTTCATACAAGCTTGCCTAGGGCGATCGGTCAAAACTTGTCTTACTATTCGATTGGTCTTCGCACTTTCACCCTAGGCAGTTTGCCTAGGTGTAGCTTCTTGAGGAGGTCAAAACCCAAAATAAGGAGGTTCAGCCGACCCAAAAACCTCCCCTGTCTGAACTACACTAACCCGATTTTTCAGGGTCCTCAGCGCCATACAACTTTGCCTAGGTCACATGTACTCTTGACTTAGGCCATCTGACTTGGTCCGTGTTTCTTCTTAGGGTTCACCTAGGTACTTTGCCTTGCTTGATGTGGTAACTTTTTAGTGTAGTTCAGACATCCCAATTTTGGGACTTAGCCGATTTTTCATGGATTTTCCATATGACCCATAGGGTCCCTTTCTTCATACAAGCTTGCCTAGGGCGATCGGTCAAAACTTGTCTTACTATTCGATTGGTCTTCGCACTTTCACCCTAGGCAGTTTGCCTAGGTGTAGCTTCTTGAGGAGGTCAAAACCCAAAATAAGGAGGTTCAGCCGACCCAAAAACCTCCCCTGTCTGAACTACACTAACCCGATTTTTCAGGGTCCTCAGCGCCATACAACTTTGCCTAGGTCACTTGTACTCTTGACTTAGGCCATCTGACTTGGTCCGTGTTTCTTCTTAGGGTTCACCTAGGTACTTTGCCTTGCTTGATGTGGTAACTTTTTAGTGTAGTTCAGACATCCCAATTTTGGGACTTAGCCGATTTTTCATGTATTTCCATATGACCCATAGGGTCCCTTTCTTCATACAAGCTTGCCTAGGGCGATCGGTCAAAACTTGTCTTACTATTCGATTGGTCTTCGCACTTTCACCCTAGGCAGTTTGCCTAGGTGTAGCTTCTTGAGGAGGTCAAAACCCAAAATAAGGAGGTTCAGCCGACCCAAAAACCTCCCCTGTCTAAACTACACTAACCAGATTTTTCAGGGTCCTCACCGTCATACAACTTTGCCTAGGTCACTTGCACTCTTGACTTAGGCCATCTGACTTGGTCCGTGTTTCTTCCTAGGGTTCACCTAGGTACTTTGCCTTGCTTGATGTGGTAACTTTTTAGTGTAGTTCAGACATCCCAATTTTGGGACTTAGCCGATTTTTCATGTATTTCCATATGACCCTTAGGGTCCCTTTCTTCATACAAGCTTGCCTAGGGCGATCGGTCAAAACTTGTCTTACTATTCGATTGGTCTTCGCACTTTCACCCTAGGCAGTTTGCCTAGGTGTAGCTTCTTGATGAGGCCAAAACCCAAAATAAGGGGGTTCGGCCGACCTAAAAACCTACCCTGTCTAAACTACACTAACCAGATTTTTCAGGGTCCTCAGCGCCATACAACTTTGCCTAGGTCACTTGCACTCTTGACTTAGGCCATCTGACTTGGTCCGTGTTTCTTCCTAGGGTTCACCTAGGTACTTTGCCTTGCTTGATGTGGTAACTTTTTAGTGTAGTTCAGACATCCCAATTTTGGGACTTAGCCGATTTTTCATGAATTTCCATATGACCCTAAGGGTCCCTTTCTTCATACAAGCTTGCCTAGGGCGATCGGTCAAAACTTGTCTTACTATTCGATTGGTCTTCGCAGTTTCACCCTAGGCAGTTTGCCTAGGTGTAGCTTCTTGATGAGGCCAAAACCCAAAATAAGGGGGTTCGGCCGACCTAAAAACCTACCCTGTCTAAACTACACTAACCAGATTTTTCAGGGTCCTCAGCGCCATACAACTTTGCCTAGGTCACTTGTTCTATTGACTTAGGCCATCTGACTTGGTCCGTGTTTCTTCCTAGGGTTCACCTAAGTACTTTGCCTTGCTTGGTGTGGTAACTTTTTAGTGTAGTTCTGACATCCCCATTTTGGGACTTAGCCGATTTTTCGATCCATACCATATGACCCATCAGGGTCCTTGCCTTCATATAAGTTTGCCTTGCTTGGTGTGGTAACATTTGAGTGTAGTTCTGACATCCCCATTTTGGGACTTAGCCGATTTTTCGATCCATACCATATGACCCATCAGGGTCCTTTCCTTCATATAAGTTTGCCTTGCTTGGTGTGGTAACATTTGAGTGTAGTTCTGACATCCCCATTTTGGGACTTAGCCGATTTTTCGTAAAATACCATATGACCCATCAGGGTCCTTTCCTTCATATAAGTTTGCCTTGCTTGGTGTGGTAACATTTGAGTGTAGTTCTGACATCCCCATTTTGGGACTTAGCCGATTTTTCGATCCATACCATATGACCCATCAGGGTCCTTTGCTTCATATAAGTTTGCCTTGCTTGGTGTGGTAACATTTGAGTGTAGTTCTGACATCCTCATTTTGGGACTTAGCCGATTTTTCGTAAAATACCATATGACCCATCAGGGTCCTTTGCTTCATATAAGTTTGCCTAGCTTGGTGTGGTAACATATGAGTGTAGTTCTGACATCCCCATTTTGGGACTTAGCCGATTTTTCGTAAAATACCATATGACCCATCAGGGTCCTTTGCTTCATATAAGTTTGCCTAGCTTGGTGTGGTAACATATGAGTGTAGTTCTGACATCCCCATTTTGGGACTTAGCCGATTTTTCGTAAAATACCATATGACCCATCAGGGTCCTTTGCTTCATATAAGTTTGCCTTGCTTGGTGTGGTAACATATGAGTGTAGTTCTGACATCCCCATTTTGGGACTTAGCCGATTTTTCGTAAAATACCATATGACCCATCAGGGTCCTTTGCTTCATATAAGTTTGCCTTGCTTGGTGTGGTAACATTTGAGTGTAGTTCAGACATCCCCATTTTGGGACTTAGCCGATTTTTCGTAAAATACCATATGACCCATCAGGGTCCTTGCCTTCATATAAGTTTGCCTTGCTTGATGTGGTAACATTTGAGTGTAGTTCAGACATCCCCATTTTGGGACTTAGCCGATTTTTCGTAAAATACCATATGACCCATCAGGGTCCTTTGCTTCATATAAGTTTGCCTTGCTTGGTGTGGTAACATTTGAGTGTAGTTCTGACATCCTCATTTTGGGACTTAGCCGATTTTTCGTAAAATACCATATGACCCATCAGGGTCCTTTGCTTCATATAAGTTTGCCTAGCTTGGTGTGGTAACATATGAGTGTAGTTCTGACATCCCCATTTTGGGACTTAGCCGATTTTTCGTAAAATACCATATGACCCATCAGGGTCCTTTGCTTCATATTAGTTTGCCTTGCTTGGTGTGGTAACATATGAGTGTAGTTCTGACATCCCCATTTTGGGACTTAGCCGATTTTTCGTAAAATACCATATGACCCATCAGGGTCCTTTGCTTCATATAAGTTTGCCTTGCTTGGTGTGGTAACATTTGAGTGTAGTTCAGACATCCCCATTTTGGGACTTAGCCGATTTTTCGTAAAATACCATATGACCCATCAGGGTCCTTTGCTTCATATAAGTTTGCCTTGCTTGGTGTGGTAACATATGAGTGTAGTTCTGACATCCCCATTTTGGGACTTAGCCGATTTTTCGTAAAATACCATATGACCCATCAGGGTCCTTTGCTTCATATAAGTTTGCCTTGCTTGGTGTGGTAACATTTGAGTGTAGTTCAGACATCCCCATTTTGGGACTTAGCCGATTTTTCGTAAAATACCATATGACCCATCAGGGTCCTTGCCTTCATATAAGTTTGCCTTGCTTGATGTGGTAACATTTGAGTGTAGTTCAGACATCCCCATTTTGGGACTTAGCCGATTTTTCGTAAAATACCATATGACCCATCAGGGTCCTTTGCTTCATATAAGTTTGCCTTGCTTGGTGTGGTAACATTTGAGTGTAGTTCTGACATCCTCATTTTGGGACTTAGCCGATTTTTCGTAAAATACCATATGACCCATCAGGGTCCTTTGCTTCATATAAGTTTGCCTAGCTTGGTGTGGTAACATATGAGTGTAGTTCTGACATCCCCATTTTGGGACTTAGCCGATTTTTCGTAAAATACCATATGACCCATCAGGGTCCTTTGCTTCATATAAGTTTGCCTTGCTTGGTGTGGTAACATATGAGTGTAGTTCTGACATCCCCATTTTGGGACTTAGCCGATTTTTCGTAAAATACCATATGACCCATCAGGGTCCTTGCCTTCATATAAGTTTGCCTTGCTTGGTGTGGTAACTTGTTAGTGTAGTTCTGACATCCCCATTTTGGGACTTAGCCGATTTTTCGTAAAATACCATATGACCCATCAGGGTCCTTTGCTTCATATAAGTTTGCCTTGCTTGGTGTGGTAACATTTGAGTGTAGTTCAGACATCCCCATTTTGGGACTTAGCCGATTTTTCGTAAAATACCATATGACCCATCAGGGTCCTTGCCTTCATATAAGTTTGCCTTGCTTGATGTGGTAACATTTGAGTGTAGTTCAGACATCCCCATTTTGGGACTTAGCCGATTTTTCGTAAAATACCATATGACCCATCAGGGTCCTTTGCTTCATATAAGTTTGCCTTGCTTGGTGTGGTAACATTTGAGTGTAGTTCTGACATCCTCATTTTGGGACTTAGCCGATTTTTCGTAAAATACCATATGACCCATCAGGGTCCTTTGCTTCATATAAGTTTGCCTAGCTTGGTGTGGTAACATATGAGTGTAGTTCTGACATCCCCATTTTGGGACTTAGCCGATTTTTCGTAAAATACCATATGACCCATCAGGGTCCTTTGCTTCATATAAGTTTGCCTTGCTTGGTGTGGTAACATATGAGTGTAGTTCTGACATCCCCATTTTGGGACTTAGCCGATTTTTCGTAAAATACCATATGACCCATCAGGGTCCTTTGCTTCATATAAGTTTGCCTTGCTTGGTGTGGTAACATTTGAGTGTAGTTCTGACATCCCCATTTTGGGACTTAGCCGATTTTTCGATCAATACCATATGACCCATCAGGGTCCTTTGCTTCATATAAGTTTGCCTTGCTTGGTGTGGTAACATTTGAGTGTAGTTCTGACATCATCATTTTGGGACTTAGCCGATTTTTCGTAAAATACCATATGACCCATCAGGGTCCTTGCCTTCATATAAGTTTGCCTTGCTTGGTATGGTAACATTTGAGTGTAGTTCTGACATCATCATTTTGGGACTTAGCCGATTTTTCGTAAAATACCATATGACCCATATGGGTCCTTTGCTTCATATAAGTTTGCCTTGCTTGGTGTGGTAACATTTTAGTGTAGTTCTGACATCCCCATTTTGGGACTTAGCCGATTTTTCGTAAAATACCATATGACCCATCAGGGTCCTTGCCTTCATATAAGTTTGCCTTGCTTGGTGTGGTAACATTTGAGTGTAGTTCTGACATCCCCATTTTGGGACTTAGCCGATTTTTCGATCAATACCATATGACCCATCAGGGTCCTTTGCTTCATATAAGTTTGCCTTGCTTGGTGTGGTAACATTTGAGTGTAGTTCTGACATCACCATTTTGGGACTTAGCCGATTTTTCGTAAAATACCATATGACCCATCAGGGTCCTTGCCTTCATATAAGTTTGCCTTGCTTGGTGTGGTAACATTTTAGTGTAGTTCTGACATCACCATTTTGGGACTTAGCCGATTTTTCGTAAAATACCATATGACCCATCAGGGTCCTTGCCTTCATATAAGTTTGCCTTGCTTGGTGTGGTAACATTTTAGTGTAGTTCTGACATCACCATTTTGGGACTTAGCCGATTTTTCGTAAAATACCATATGACCCATCAGGGTCCTTTGCTTCATATAAGTTTGCCTTGCTTGGTGTGGTAACACATGAGTGTAGTTCTGACATCCCCATTTTGGGACTTAGCCGATTTTTCGTAAAATACCATATGACCCATCAGGGTCCTTTGCTTCATATAAGTTTGCCTTGCTTGGTGTGGTAACATTTGAGTGTAGTTCTGACATCCCCATTTTGGGACTTAGCCGATTTTTCGATCAATACCATATGACCCATCAGGGTCCTTTGCTTCATATAAGTTTGCCTTGCTTGGTGTGGTAACATTTGAGTGTAGTTCTGACATCCCCATTTTGGGACTTAGCCGATTTTTCGATCAATACCATATGACCCATCAGGGTCCTTTCCTTCATATAAGTTTGCCTTGCTTGATGTGGTAACACATGAGTGTAGTTCTGACATCCCCATTTTGGGACTTAGCCGATTTTTCGATCCATCCCATATGACCCATCAGGGTCCTTTTTCTTCATATAAGTTTCCCAAGACTTAGTGCTTTTTTCCTTTGGACACCAATATCACCCTTGCGGGTATCTTTGATCTTCTCACTTTGTATTGGCCGAATGTAGGTCTTGCCATGCCAAACATATAATTGTTCTACACCAAGTCTCTATCTCGTACCGCCAGCTCGGTACATTCGATTAACCTGCCCTTAAGGCACCCGGGACTTAGCCATTTTTTCACATTTTTCATGATTTTGAGGCAACTTTTCTCGACTTTGTCACCTTATATCACCAAGATCCTTTCCCTTTAGCGCTTCACTCTGTTCGTATGATATTTAGCGCTGACTATCACCTTTCTATCGCTGAGCTTAACTTCTTATTCGGTGCCATAGAGCCAGAGATATTTGGTGTATGCTGTTATAAGGGAAGTTTGTCACTTTTTCAAAGGCCCACTTTGGGACGCCCATATCTCACCTTCAGGTATCTTCGATCTTCTTGTCGTCTATGGACGAAACTTAGGTCTTGTCTTGGCCAACTTATAAATGTTCTACGGCCAAGCCGTATCTCTTACCGCCAGCCCG
This sequence comes from Anopheles ziemanni, assembly GCF_943734765.1. Lineage (NCBI taxonomy): Eukaryota > Metazoa > Arthropoda > Insecta > Diptera > Culicidae > Anopheles > Anopheles ziemanni. Next base: position 93,284 of record NW_026689836.1, on the reverse strand, counting down.
GTATTCATGGACTTAGTCGGATTTTCGCCTCTCGTGGTAACAATTTCTGACTTTGACTCACAATAACACCCGAACGGTCACATGCTAGCGCTTTGCTTGGTAGGAATTATAGTTAGCGCTACCTTTTCTCTTTCCATCGATATCTTGTTCGTTCCATTCCATGCCATACAGCCGAAGTTATGATGTTTCCCGTTTTCCATATCATGTGGAGCTTATGCTCTGGGAAAACCATCTAACACCTGTACCACCCTTTTGGGTACCACCGATCTCGTCACTATGTTCGGGCCAAATATAGGTTATAACATGCCCAACATATAATTGTTCTACACCAAGTCTCTATCTCTTACCGCCTGCTCGGTATTTTACTCGTAAGTCCAAATTTCACAACTTGTACTTTTTGGCCCAATGTACTCGAGTTTCAATTTTGGTAACATTTTTCGACTTTGACACTTAATAACTTCCAAATCATGCTAGTTAGCGCTTTGCTTTCTTCTAGTCATATCTAGCGCTGGGTGTTACCTTTCCAAAACATATCCTAGCTTAACAATCCATGCCATACAGCCGGAGCTATACGGTGCACAAGTCAAATCCATTTTAGCCATGTTTCATTTTTGCCAATTTTTGACCACTCGTATCACCCTTCCAGAGTGGTCCGATCTTCTCGCTGTCTATGGACGACTTTTAGGTCTCGTAGAGGCAAACTTATAAGTATTCTACGTCAACCCGCTATCTCTTACCGCCTGCTCGGTATTCTTGGTCTTGTGTGATTTTTGGAAATTTTGGTATTATTTTTCCACTTTGTCGCTTAATAACTCAGTTTTGCTCAACACTTAGCGCTTCGGTTGTTTAGGATGATAGTTAGCGCTCGGTTCGACCTTTCCAACACTGATCTTAGCTTGTCGATCCGTTCCATACAGCCTGAGTTATTCGCGATACCGTGTTTCAACCCATTTCTCAAGTCTCGTTTTGGTCCAACTTTGAACCAGCCATATCACCCTGATGGGTACCTCCGATCTTCTCGCTCTATATTGGCCAAAGTTAGGTCTTGTGGTAACGTACTTATGATTGTTCTACGCCGTGTTCGTAGCTCTTATCGTTCGCCCGCTATTTTCGATCATAAGGTGAATTTTCGCCTCTAAACCACCATTTTTCACCTTTGCCCTCTAATATGACCGACTTGCTCAACACCTAGCGCTTCGCTTGGTAGGACACATAGCTAGCGCTCGTCAAGACCTTTCCAACGCATATCCAAGCTTTCCGATCCGAGCCATACAGCCTGAGCTATAGGCGATACCGTTTTTCCCATTTTCTTGGTCACACGCACTTTAGGGTACCCCTTTTTGCCTTTGACCCTTAATACCTCCTCCGGGTCACTAGTAGGCGCTCAGCTTGGTAGGAAACATAGCTAGAGCAGGCCTTCACCTTTCCAAAACTGCCTCAAGTGTACCGATCCGACATCTAGAACCAAAGTTATGGTCATTCCTATCATGCTCTACTTTCATGGTCAACCTCCACCAAGCACACCTAGGTTGGACCAACTTTCACCAACTCATCTCGAACCCCAAATTTGCTTCGACCTACTAGGTTTCCCTAGTAAAGTGGTCAAAACATCCATTACAACACGACTGGTCTTTCTGGTGGTCGACCTAGGCGACTTTGTTCGACGACCACCACCCCATGGAACTAAAAGACGTCCCTTGATACGGACCACCGATACATTTTCCGGCCTGTCTAAACTACACTCATCGAAATTTTTTTGGGTCCCCACCGTCATACAAGTTTGCCTAGGTCAAGTTTTTCTTCCGGATCGGCCGCGGACCTCACTTTTCATTATCTAGGGAGGCCATAGGGCCCCAAAAGGGGTTTTTTAAAATTTTCGACACTTTCGACTTTGGTCGGATTTTTTCCGATTTTGGTCCGACCTAGGGACTTGGTGGTCCAAGGAGCCTCGGGACCAAACTTTTTTCTCAGGGGTCCCTACCTCCATACAACTTTGCCTAGGTCAATTTTTTGTTCCAAATCGACCGCGGATTTCACTTTTCAATATCTGGGGCTCGTGTAGAGTCCGAATATGAGGTTTTCTCATTTTTCGACATTTTCGACTTTTTTCGACTTTTTTCGGGTTTTTCGACCTAGGGGTCCGCCGAACAAATTTTGGGTCAAAAATTTTTATTGAACTAGTCGAAAGTACGCAAAAAGATAAGACTTTTTGCCGAAGACACCATGCCCCGGAACCGACTCCTTCCCCTTCAAAATTGGGGACAAACGTGATTTTTGAAACTTTTCCTTAGGGAGCCCAAGACTTAGAAAATTTTCAAATTCTCGATTTTTCGATTGCGAGCTAGCGCTTTGCGGTCTTCGGCAATGTTGTAGATCTCGACGAGATAAGACTTTTTGGTCAAGGGACATTTTGCCCTCCGACCCCTCCTTCCCCCCGCAAATCGCCCCACAAAGTGCAATTTTTGCATTTTCACCTCTTTGCACGCACTGTTCGGCCCAAATGGCCACTTTCTATGGGTCTGAGCGCTTTGCGGTCTTCGGCAAACATTTAGAGCGTACCAAGCCCTAATTATAATTCTTCTACACCACCTTCGTACCTCTTCATCCCTGGCCGCTATTCGCGTACCAAGGTAATTTTTGTTCATTTTGTCAACATTTTTCATCTTTGACTGCTTATATCGGCCTTGCCATGAACCGATAGCGCTTCGCTGTGTTCTAACGTAAGTTAGTACTGCTCAATACCTTTCCAAATCATGTCTTAGATTGTCATTTGCTTGCATACAGCCGGAGCTATGAGCGATACCGTAAAAAGTACCGAAACTTGGAAAAATCCTTTGATCGCCCATATCCCCCCTTTGGGGGCCAGATATCGAAAAAAGTTCTGATTCAAAAAGTTGCGCATTAACGTGTTCTAGTTATGCCTAGAACATTTCACTTCGCTAGCTGGCCTGCAACTTAGCCGTAATTGGGATTTTAGGGTGTTCTTGGAGGGCCCATTTCCTGCGACTTGGTATCTTTTGGGCCCAATGTTTCTCTAATATCTCCACGAGTTTTCCAGATAGCCTTTTCAAACTTTCAGGGTGCCTAGAACACCTCAAGACCTTTCCAACGCTATGCCGTTTGCCTCGCTCGGACATCTACAGCCAAAGTTATTCGAGGTACACGGTACCTTACCCTGTTTTCTCAGTACTTGGTCGAAAATTTCGATCAGCCATATGACCGACTTGGACAACCCTGAGCGGGTTGGCCCCATATAACTAAACTTTCGTCTCGTGTAGGCAAACTTATAAATGTTCCACGTCAACTCGCTATCTCGTACCGCCTTGACGGTATACTTGGTCCAAGGGCCATTTCCAGCGACTTGGTCGCAATTTCGCTCTAAGTTTCGCTAATACCTTCGTCCGTGGACATGGTGATTTTTTGTTCGTATTTTTCCTTGATAGTCCCACTCAAGACTATTCCATACCAGAGCCAAGCGTCCCGCTAAGTGCCATACAGCCTGAGCAGTAATTCATGAAAGGTACCTCTACCAGTTTTTGCCATACTTGGGTACAAACTTTGGATCGCCCATATCTCCACTTTGGAGGCCAGCCAGCACCTTGGCCTCATATACTTTTTTGTTGGTCATACCATGCACCAAATATAATTGTTCTACGCCAACTTGCTATCTCTTCTCCAACTTGCCGTTATTCTTGGTCCAAGTCCCATTTCATTCGTTTTTGGACCCATTTTGCTATATGTTTCACTAATAGCTTCGGCCATGGACAAGCTGATTTTCTATTTGTATTTTTCCTTGATAGTCCCACTCAAGACCATTCCAAAACACGCCGCAGCTTGTCGCTCGGTGGCAAACTGACCGAGTTATAATTTATGAAAGGTACCTCACCTTGGTACACCACGTGGTCGGCCCAAACCATAAACCGACCAAACGACCGACTTGGAGCACCCTGACCGGGTTGCCCCCGTATAATGAAAGTTGCGTCTCTACACGCCCAACTTATGAATATTCTACGCCAAGTCGCTATCTCTTACCGGTAAGCCGGTATTCACCTTCCAAGGGTGATTTTGGTCAAGTGCCATTTCCTGCGACTTGGTCCCCGAATCGGACCATCATCACCTAATATCTCCGTGGTCTTTCAACTCAGCCTCATGAAACTTTCAGGGTAGATAGGTCTCCCCAAGACCTTTCCAACGGTATGCCGTTTGTCTTGCTCGGCCATCTACAGCCGAAGTTATTAATGGTACTTGGTACCTTACCCTGTTTTTTCCATACTTGTTCGTACTTGGGTACAAACTTTGGATCGCCCATATCTCCACTTTGGAGGCCAGCCAGCACCTTGGCCCCATATACTTTTTTGTTGGTCATACCATGCACCAAATATAATTGTTCTACGTCAACTTGCTATCTCTTCTCCAACTTGCCGTTATTCTTGGTCCAAGTCCCATTTCATTCGTTTTCGGACCCATTTTGCCATATGTTTCACTAATAGCTTCGCCCATAGACAAGCTAATTTTCTGTTTGTATTTTTCCCAAATAGTCCTACTCAGGACCATTCCAAATCACATCGTAGCTTGTTGCTCGGTGGCAAACTGACCGAGTTATAATTCATGAAAGGTACCTCAACTTGGTACACCACGTGGTCGGCCCAAACCATAAACCGACCAAACGACCGACTTGGAGCACCCTGACCGGGTTGCCCCCGTATAATGAAAGTTGCGTCTCTACACGCCCAACTTATGAATATTCTACGCCAAGTCGCTATCTCTTACCGGTAAGCCGGTATTCACCTTCCAAGGGTGATTTTGGTCAAGTGCCATTTCCTGCGACTTGGTCCCCGAATTGGACCATCATCACCTAATATCTCCGTGGTCTTTCAACTCAGCCTCATGAAACTTTCAGGGTAGATAGGTCTCCCCGAGACCTTTCCAACGGTGAGCCGTTTGCCTCGCTCGGCCATATACAGCCGAAGTTATTAATGGTACTTGGTACCTTACCCTGTTTTTTCCATACTTGTTCGTACTTGGGTACAAACTTTGTATCGCCCATATCTCCACTTTGGAGGCCAGCCAGCACCTTGGCCCCAAATACTTTTTTGTTGGTCATACTATGCCCAAAATATAAATGTTCTACGTCAACTTGCTATCTCTTCTCCAACTTGCCGTTATTCTTGGTCCAAGTCCCATTTCATTCGTTTTTGGACCCATTTTGCTATATGTTTCACTAATAGCTTCGGCCATGGACAAGCTGATTTTCTATTTGTATTTTTGCTTGATAGTCCCACTCAAGACCATTCCAAAACACACCGCAACTTGTCGCTCGGTGGCAAACTGACCGAGTTATAATTCATGAAAGGTACCTCTTCTTGGTACACCACATGGTCGGCCCAAACCATAAACCGACCAAACGACCGACTTGGAGCACCCTGACCGGGTTGCCCCCATATAATGAAAGTTGCGTCTTTACACGCCCAACTTATGAATATTCTACGCCAAGTCGCTATCTCTTACCGGTAAGCCGGTATTCACCTTCCAAGCGTGATTTTGGTCAAGTGCCATTTCCTGCGACTTGGTCCCCGAATTGGACCATCATCACCTAATATCTCCGTGGTCTTTCAACTCAGCCTCATGAAACTTTCAGGGTAGATAGGTCTCCCCAATACCTTTCCAACGATATGCGGTTTGCCTCGCTAGGCCATCTACAGCCGAAGTTATTCATGGTACTTGGTACCTTACCCTGTTTTTTCCATACTTGTTCATACTTGGGTACAAACTTTGAATCGCCCATATCACCACTTTGGAGGCCAGCCAGCGCCTTGGCCCCATACACATTTTTGTTGGTCATACCACGCACTAGTTATAAATGTTCTACGCAAGCTTGCTATCTCTTCTCCAACTTGCGGTTATTTTTGACTCAAGTCCCATTTCCATAGTTTTTGGTACCAATTTGCTCTATGTTTCGCTAATAGCTTCGCCCAAGGACTTTGTGATTTTTTGTTCGCATTTTTCCTAAATAGTCCCACTCAAGACTATTCCAAATCACACCTTAGCTTGTCGCTCAGTGCCATACAGCCAGAGTTTTAATTCATGAAAGGTACATAACCTTGGTACACCACGTGGTCGGTCCAAACCATCAACCAACCATATGACCGACTTCGAGTCGAGCTAGCGGCTAGGCTCAATATAATGAAATGCGTGTCTTGATGCGAGCTACTGACGGTCTGAACAATGTAGCTCGCTAGCTCGTCTCTAAACTTGTATTTTGGTCGAATATTGGGTGTTCATGTACCACTTCGGGTAACATGGACTTTGGTGCAACTTTACCACTTGTGCACTTAATTACTTCCCGGTCATTCAAGTCTTTGCCTTCATACTTTCAGGGTAGTTAGGTCTCGTCGAGACCTTTCCATACATATGCCAAACTCATCGATCGGACATCTATAGCCCGAGTTATTCGCGGTACACCGTACCTTACCCTGTTTTTTCCTCAATTGGGTACAAACCTTGGAACACCCATATCGCCCCTTTAGAGACTAGCTGGCACGTTGGCCTCATATAATGATAAGTGCACCTCAACTAGGGCTACTGACGGTCAGAACATTTCAACTTGCTAGCTCGGGCCCACACTTGTGTTTTTCTCGAATATATGGTTCAAGTGTGCCACTTTGGGCACTTTTGGACATTTTGTCCCCACACAACTTTCTTGCCTTGGTAGATAGGGTCTTGTGTTTTTGGGCAAAAAGATGCACCAAGATATGGTCTAACTTTCGTTCTTGTACCGCAAAGCGCTACCTCCAACACCCGAGGAGATAGAAAGTGATTATGTTCGGTATATCGGTCTTCCATGGCCTACTATGGTAAGCCCCTGCAGGTATGCAACCGAAGGTGCTTGGTACATGTATTTGGTGCAAAATCGGTGCAAAGTAGGTGTTTCCTTGATCGGGCTATAACTTTCTTGGTTGATGTTGGATTGCTTTGCGGTCTTCGGGGGATAGTTAGGGAACATGTTGGCCAACATTTTCTTATTCCTCAGCCTGGCCGTACCTCCTACCGTCTAGGCGGTATTCATGCTCTAAGTTGGAACTTGTGTTCCTTCGGGCAACTTTTCTGACTTTGACGCTTAATATCTTCCGTTCATATGCAGTCTAAGCTCTGCAACTCTCAGGAAAGCTAGTACTACTCATTTCCTTTCCATATCAGTCTTTGGCTTGTCGATCCAATGTCTACAGCCTTAGTTATTCACGTTCCCTGTGAAGGTAGGTTTTTGCCCATTTTCCAGTTCATGTGGTAACATTCCCGGACTTTGCCGGCTTTCTCTTCATGTGGTAACTTGCTTGCTTGTGTGGTAACTTGGAAGTGTATGTCTGACAGACCCAATCTCGGACTTAGCCGATTTTTCTCTTCATATCATATGGATCAATCACTAGGCCATCTTGCTTGCTTGTGTGGTAACTTGAAAGTGTATGTCTGACAGACCCAATCTGGGACTTAGCCGATTTTTCTCTTCATATCATATGGATCCATCACTAGGCCATCTTGCTTGCTTGTGTGGTAACTTGGAAGTGTATTTCCGACAGACCCAATCTGGGACTTAGCCGATTTTTCTCTTCATATCATATGGATCCATCACTAGGCCATCTTGCTTGCTTGTGTGGTAACTTGGAAGTGTATTTCCGACAGACCCAATCTGGGACTTAGCCGATTTTTCTCTTCATATCATATGGATCCATCACTAGGCCATCTTGCTTGCTTGTGTGGTAACTTGGAAGTGTATTTCTGACAGACCCAATCTCGGACTTAGCCGATTTTTCTCTTCATATCATATGGATCCATCAATACGCCATCTTGCTTGCTTGTGTGGTAACTTGGAAGTGTATGTCTGACAGACCCAATCTCGGACTTAGCCGATTTTTCTCTTCATATCATATGGATCAATCACTAGGCCATCTTGCTTGCTTGTGTGGTAACTTGAAAGTGTATGTCTGACAGACCCAATCTGGGACTTAGCCGATTTTTCTCTTCATATCATATGGATCCATCACTAGGCCATCTTGCTTGCTTGTGTGGTAACTTGGAAGTGTATTTCTGACAGACCCAATCTGGGACTTAGCCGATTTTTCTCATCATATTATATGGATCCTGGACTTAGCCGATTTTTAGGTTATTATATATGGATCCTGGACTTAGCCGATTTTTCTCTTCATATAATATGGATCCTGGACTTAGCCGATTATTAGGTTATTATATATGGATCCTGGACTTAGCCGATTTTTCTCTTCATATAATACGGATCCTGGACTTAGCCGATTATTAGGTTATTATATATGGATCCTGGACTTAGCCGATATTTCTCTTCATATGATATGGATCCTGGACTTAGCCGATTTTTCTCTTCATATAATATGGATCCGGGACTTAGCCGATTTTTCTCTTCAAATAATATGGATCCGGGACTTAGCCAATTTTTCTCTTCATGTGGTAACGTATGCCAATCGCTCACAAGTCATGGGATAAGGGTACTTGTGTTCTTCCATCTTCTAAGTCCCGCACGGGGACATCGTGATCGCCCCAAGTCCGGAATAGCGCCAAGTCAAGCCCCACGCTGGCCGTGCAGGACCTGTTAGCGGGGGCCCCACTGACAGCACTAATCCGGACTTAGAAATTATATCTTTCTAATCGAACACCACACACGCAACACCACCATACCACCATCTCCTTGCAAGTACCTAAGTACCCGCAACTCCATGGTGAAGGCAATGTCACTCCATCACCAACCTCTTTGCACTGCAAGCACTTGCGTACCCACAACACTCCGAGGAAGGCAACGGCGCGCGATGCTCGACTCCACACACCACACCACACCACACCACCGATGGCCAGCCAGCCAGCCAGCCCAGCTAAGGACTAACCAACCAACCAACCACCAATGGCCTAGGCCAGCCGGATCCCACCTTCAAGTCCAAGCACAGCCAAGTGCAAGTACCGCCAAGTGTTCACCAACCAACCATCACACCACACCACACCATCGATGGCCAGCCAGCCAGCCAGCCCAGCTAAGGGCTAACCAACCAACCAACCACCAATGGCCTAGGCCAGCCGGATCCCACCTTCAAGTCCAAGCACAGCCAAGTGCAAGTACCGCCAAGTGTTCACCAACCAACCATCACACCAGGTCAGCCGGCCGGTACCCACCTTCAAGTGCCTTTACCCTCGGGTGCAAGCTCAATCAAGTGTTAACCAACCAACCCGGCCAAGGCAGCCAACAGGCCGGCACCCTACAGCACCGACCCGCCATCACCACCTCAACCGTTGACCATGCAAGTGGTCTCGGACAACAGGCGATACCCGAAGTACATCCGAAGAGTGTATATCAAGTGTTTGTTCACCAAGTCCTCAACCAACCCCAAGTACCCGGAGGTACCCAGAGTGTTGGATCCGCCAACCACTACCAGCACTCCAAGTCCTTGCGAACCCAAAGTGTTTGCCCGGTAGGGCCATTGTATCACAACGCTTGCTACCATGCAAGTGGCCTCGAACAATACCATACCGTGTGTGGACTAGTTGGACCCACCCTTGCGGTGGACCGACCGGTCAGTGGTGTTTGCGGGTTAACACATGCGAGCGTTGCGGCCCAGAGGCCTTACCGCCTTTCACTGCGGGTTCGTCAAGAACTTGGAGATGGTCGCAACGCATCGGGTCCTCCCGGGGTACTTGGTGTTTGGATGCTGGCTTGGTGATTAAACACTTGATATTCCATCTTCGGATGAATTTCGGGTGTCACCTGTTGCCTAAGACCACTTGCATGTTTAGCTCGCCGTGGGGTAGCAAGCGTTGTGATCTAATGGCCTTACCGGGCAAACACTTTCGGTTCGTCAAGGACTTGGAGTGCCGGGACGGGTTGGCGGATCCATCACTCTGAGTATGCCGGGTTGATACTTGGGGTTGGTTTGGTTTTGGTGACCCAATACTAGATGTACCATCTCGGTGGTATGTCAGTATCACCTATACTCCAGACCACTTGCATGGTTAGCAAGCGTTGTGATCTAATGGCCCAACCGGGCAAACACTTTGGGTTCGCAAGGACTTAGAGTGCCGGGACGGGTTGGCGGATCCAACACTCTGGGTACCTCCGGGTACTTGGGGTTGGTTGAGGACTTGGTGAACAAACACTTGATATACACTCTCCGGATGTACTTCGGGTGTCACCTGTTGTCCGAGACCACTTGCATGGTTAGCAAGCGTTGTGATTCAATGGCCCTACCGGGCAAACACTTTGGGTTCGCAAGGACTTGGAGTGCCGGGACGGGTTGGCGGATCCAACACTCTGGGTACCTCCGGGTACTTGGGGTTGGTTGAGGACTTGGTGAACAAACACTTGTTGTACACTCTCCGGATGTACTTCGGGTGTCACCTGTTGTCCGAGGCCACTTGCATGGTAGCAAGCGTTGTGATACAATGGCCCTACCGGGCAAACACTTTGGGTTCGCAAGGACTTGGAGTGCCGGGACGGGTTTGCGGATCCAACACTCTGGGTACCTCCGGGTACTTGGGGTTGGTTGAGGACTTGGTGAACAAACACTTGATATACACTCTTCGGATGTACTTCGGGTATCGCCTGTTGTCCGAGACCACTTGCATGGTTAGCAAGCGTTGTGGTCTAATGGCCCTACCGGGCAAACACTTTGGGTTCGCGAGGACTTAGAGTGCTGGTAGTGGTTGGCGGACCCAACACTCTGGGTACCTCCGGGTACTTGGGGTTGGTTGAGGACTTGGTGAACAAACACTTGTTGTACACTCTCCGGATGTACTTCGGGTGTCACCTGTTGTCCGAGACCACTTGCATGGTTAGCAAGCGTTGTGGTCTAATGGCCCTACCGGGCAAACACTTTATGTTCGCGAGGACTTGGAGTGCTGGTAGTGGTTGGCGGACCCAACACTCTGGGTACCTCCGGGTACTTGGGGTTGGTTGAGAACTTGGTGAAGATACCCCTGTCACCTTGTTCGAGGCCACTTGCATGGTCGCAAGCGTTGTGATACAATGGCCCTACCGGGCAAACACTTTGGGTTCGCAAGGACTTGGAGTGCCGGGACGGGTTGGCGGATCCAACACTCTGGGTACCTCCGGGTACTTGGGGTTGGTTGAGGACTTGGTGAGCAAACACTTGATATACGTTCTTCGGATGTACTTCGGGTGTCACCTGTTGTCCGAGGCCACTTGCATGGTCAACGGTTGAGGTGGTGATGGCGGGTCGGTGCTGTAGGGTGCCGGCCTGTTGGCTGCCTTGGCCGGGTTGGTTGGTTAACACTTGATTGGGCTTGCACCCGAGGGTAATGGCACTTGAAGGTGGGTACTGGCCGGCTGACCTGGTGTGATGGTTGGTTGGTGAACACTTGGCGGTACTTGCACTTGGCTGTGCTTGGACTTGAAGGTGGGATCCGGCTGGCCTAGGCCATTGGTGGTTGGTTGGTGGGTTAGCCCTTAGCTGGGCTGGCTGGCTGGCTGGCCATCGGTGGTGTGGTGTGGTGAGGTGTGTGGAGTCGAGCATCGCGCGCCGTTGCCTTCTTCGGAGTGTTGTAGGTACGCAAGTGCTTGCAATGCAAAGAGGTTGGTGATGGAGTGACATTGCCTTCACCATGGAGTTGCGGGTACTTAGGTACTTGCAAGGAGATGGTGGTATGGTGGTGTTGCGTGTGTGGTGTTCGATTAGAAAGATATAATTTCTAAGTCCGGATTAGTGCTGTCAGTGGGGCCGCCGCTAACAGGTCCTGCACGGCCACCGTGGGGCTTGACTTGGCGCTATTCCGGACTTGGGGCGATCACGATGTCCCCGTGCGGGACTTAGAAGATGGAAGAACACAAGTACCCTTATCCCATGACTTGTGAGCGATTGGCATACGTTACCACATGAAGAGAAAAATTGGCTAAGTCCCGGATCCATATTATATGAAGAGAAAAATCGGCTAAGTCCCGGATCCATATTATATGAAGAGAAAAATTGGCTAAGTCCCGGATCCATATTATATGAAGAGAAATATCGGCTAAGTCCAGGATCCATATATAATAACCTAATAATCGGCTAAGTCCCGGATCCATATTATATGAAGAGAAAAATCGGCTAAGTCCAGGATCCATATATAATAACCTAATAATCGGCTAAGTCCAGGATCCATATATAATAACCTAATAACAGGCTAAGTCCAGGATCCATATTATATGAAGAGAAAAATCGGCTAAGTCCGAGATTGGGTCTGTCAGACATACACTTTCAAGATACCACACAAGCAAGCAAGATGGCCTAGTGATGGAACCATAAAATATGAAGAGAAAAATCGGCTAAGTCCGAGATTGGGTCTGTCGGAAATACACTATCAAGTTACCACACAAGCAAGCAAGATGGCCTAATGATGGATCCATATGATATGAAGAGAAAAATCGGCTAAGTCCAGGATCCATATAATATGAAGAGAAAAATCGGCTAAGTCCCAGATTGGGTCTGTCAGAAATACACTTCCAAGTTACCACACAAGCAAGCAAGATGGCCTAGTGATGGATCCATATGATATGAAGAGAAAAATCGGCTAAGTCCAGGATCCATATAATATGAAGAGAAAAATCGGCTAAGTCCCAGATTGGGTCTGTCAGAAATACACTTCCAAGTTACCACACAAGCAAGCAAGATGGCCTAGTGATGGATCCATATGATATGAAGAGAAAAATCGGCTAAGTCCAGGATCCATATAATATGAAGAGAAAAATCGGCTAAGTCCCAGATTGGGTCTGTCAGAAATACACTTCCAAGTTACCACACAAGCAAGCAAGATGGCCTAGTGATGGATCCATATGATATGAAGAGAAAAATCGGCTAAGTCCAGGATCCATATAATATGAAGAGAAAAATCGGCTAAGTCCCAGATTGGGTCTGTCAGAAATACACTTCCAAGTTACCACACAAGCAAGCAAGATGGCCTAGTGATGGATCCATATGATATGAAGAGAAAAATCGGCTAAGTCCCAGATTGGGTCTGTCAGACATACACTATCAAGTTACCACACAAGCAAGCAAGATGGCCTAGTGATGGATCCATATGATATGAAGAGAAAAATCGGCTAAGTCCGAGATTGGGTCTGTCAGAAATACACTTCCAAGTTACCACATGAGCAAGCAAGATGGCCTAGTGATGGATCCATATAATATGCAGAGAAAAATCGGCTAAGTCCCAGATTGGGTCTGTCAGAAATACACTTCCAAGTTACCACATGAGCAAGCAAGATGGCCTAGTGATGGATCCATATAATATGCAGAGAAAAATCGGCTAAGTCCCAGATTGGGTCTGTCAGAAATACACTTCCAAGTTACCACATGAGCAAGCAAGTTACCACATGAAGAGAAAGCCGGCAAAGTCCGGGAATGTTACCACATGAACTGGAAAATGGGCAAAAACCTACCTTTACAGGGAACGTGAATAAGTAAGGCTGTAGACATCGGATCGACAAGCCAAAGACTGATATGGAAAGGAAATGAGTAGTACTAGCTTTCCTGAGAGTTGCAGAGCTTAGACTGCATATGAACGGAAGTTATTAAGCGTCAAAGTCAGAAAAGTTGCCCGAAGGAACACAAGTTCCAACTTAGAGCATGAATACCGCCTAGACGGAAAGAGGTACGGCCAGGCTGAGGAATAAGAAAATGTTGGCCAACATGTTCCCTAACTATCCCCCGAAGACCGTAAAGCAATCCAACATCAACCAAGAAAGTTATAGCCCGATCAAGGAAACACCTACTTTGCACCGATATTGCACCAAATACATGTACCAAGCACCTTCGGTTGCATACCTGCAGGGGCTTACCGTAGTAGGCCATGGAAGACCGATATACCGAACATAATCACTTTCTATCTCCTCGGGTGTTGGAGATAGCGCTTTGCGGTAAAAGAACGAAAGTTAGACCATGTCTTGGTGCATCTTTTTGCCCGAGAACACAAGACCCTATCTACCAAGGCAAGAAAGTTGTGTGGGGACAAAATGTCCATAAGTGCCCAAAGTGGCACACGTGAACCATATATTCGAGAAAAACACAAGTGTGGGCCCGAGCTAGCGAGTTGAAATGTTCTGACCGTCAGTAGCCCTAGTTGAGGTGCACTTATCATTATATGAGGCCAACGTGCCAGCTAGTCTCTAAAGGGGCGATATGGGTGTTCCAAGGTTTGTACCCAATTGAGGAAAAAACAGGGTAAGGTACGGTGTACCGCGAATAACTCGGGCTATAGATGTCCGATCGATGAGTTTGGCATATGTATGGAAAGGTCTCGACGAGACCTAACTACCCTGAAAGTATGAAGGCAAAGACTTGAATGACCGGGAAGTTATTAAGTGCACAAGTGGTAAAGTTGCACCAAAGTCCATGTTACCCGAAGTGGTACATGAACACCCAATATTCGACCAAAACACAAGTTTAGAGACGAGCTAGCGAGCTACATTGTTCAGACCGTCAGTAGCCCGCATCAAGACACGCATTTCATTATATTGAGCCTAGCCGCTAGCTCGACTCGAAGTCGGTCATATGGTTGGTTGATGGTTTGGACCGACCACGTGGTGTACCAAGGTGATGTACCTTTCATGAATTAAAACTCTGGCTGTATGGCACTGAGCGACAAGCTAAGGTGTGATTTGGAATAGTCTTGAGTGGGACTATTTAGGAAAAATGCGAACAAAAAATCACAAAGTCCTTGGGCGAAGCTATTAGCGAAACATAGAGCAAATTGGTACCAAAAACTATGGAAATGGGACTTGAGTCAAAAATAACCGCAAGTTGGAGAAGAGATAGCAAGCTTGCGTAGAACAATTATATTTGGTGCATGGTATCACCAACAAAAAAGTATATGGGGCCAAGGTGCTGGCTGGCCTCCAAAGTGGAGATATGGGCGATCCAACGTTTGTACCCAAGTACGAACAAGTATGGAAAAAACAGGGTAAGGTACCAAGTACCATTAATAACTTCGGCTGTAGATGGCCGAGCGAGGCATACGGCTCACCGTTGGAAAGGTCTTGGGGAGACCTATCTACCCTGAAAGTTTCATGAGGCTGAGTTGAAATACCACGGAGATATTAGGTGATGATTGTCCAATTCGGGGACCAAGTCGCAGGAAATGGCACTTGACCAAAATCACCCTTGGAAGGTGAATACCGGCTTACCGGTAAGAGATAGCGACTTGGCGTAGAATATTCATAAGTTGGGCGTGTAGAGACGCAACTTTTATTATATGGGGCCAACCCGGTCAGGGTGCTCCAAGTCGGTCGTTTCGTCGGTTTATGGTTTGGGCCGACCACGTGGTGTACCAAGTTGAGGTACCTTTCATGAATTATAACTCGGTCAGTTTGCCACCGAGCGACAAGCTGCGGTGTGTTTTGGAATGGTCTTGAGTAGGACTATCAAGGAAAAATACCAATCGAAAATCAGCTTGTCCATGGCCGAAGCTATTAGTGAAACATATAGCAAAATGGGTCCAAAAACGAATGAAATGGGAATTGGACCAAGAATAACGGCAAGTTGGAGAAGAGATAGCAAGTTGACGTAGAACAATTATGTTTGGTGCATGGTATGACCAACAAAAAAGTATATGGGGCCAAGGTGCTGGCTGGCCTCCAAAGTGGAGATATGGGCGATCCAAAGTTTGTACCCAAGTACGAACAAGTATGGAAAAAACAGGGTAAGGTACCAAGTACCATTAATAACTTCGGCTGTAGATGGCCGAGCAAGACAAACGGCATACCGTTGGAAAGGTCTTGGGGAGACCTATCTACCCTGAAAGTTTCATGAGGCTGAGTTGAAAGACCACGGAGATATTAGGTGATGATGGTCCAATTCGGGGACCAAGTCGCAGGAAATGGCACTTGACCAAAATCACCCTTGGAAGGTGAATACCGGCTTACCGGTAAGAGATAGCGACTTGGCGTAGAATATTCATAAGTTGGGCGTGTAGAGACGCAACTTTCATTATATGGGGGCAACCCGGTCGAGGTGCTCCAAGTCGGTCGTTTGGTCGGTTTACGGTTTGGGCCGACCACGTGGTGTACCAAGTTGAGGTACCTTTCATGAATTATAACTCGGTCAGTTTGCCACCGAGCAACAAGTTGCGGTGTGTTTTGGAATGGTCTTGAGTGGGACTATCAAGGAAAAATACAAGTAGAAAATCAGCTTGTCCATGGCCGAAACTATTAGTGAAACATATAGCAAAATGGGTCCGAAAACGAATGAAATGGGACTTGGACCAAGAATAACGGCAAGTTGGAGAAGAGATAGCAAGTTGGCGTAGAACAATTATAAACTGTGCATGGTATGACCAACAAAAAAGTATATAGGGCCAAGGCGGTAGCTGGCCTCCAAAGTGTAGATATGGGTGATTCATGGTTTGCACCCAAGTATGGCAAAAACTGGTAGAGGTACCTTTCATGAATTACTGCTCAGGCTGTATGGCACTTAGCGGGACGCTTGGCTCTGGTATGGAATACTCTTGAGTGGGACTATCAAGGAAAAATACGAACAAAAAATCAGCATGTCCACGGACGACGGTATTAGCGAATCTTAGAGCAAAATTGCGACCAAGTCGCTGGAAATGGCCCTTGAACCAAGTATACCGTCCAGGCGGTACGAGATAGCGAGTTGACGTGGAACATTTATAAGTTTGCCTCCACGAGACGAAAGTTTAGTTATATGGGGCCAACCCGCTCAGGGTTGTCCAAGTCGGTCATATGGCTGATCGAAATTTTCGACCAAGTACTGAGAAAACAGGGTAAGGTACCGTGTACCTCGAATAACTTTGGCTGTAGATGTCCGAGCGAGGCAAACGGCATAGCGTTGGAAAGGTCTTGAGGTGTTCTAGGCACCCTGAAAGTTTGAAAAGGCTATCTGGAAAACTCGTGGAGATATTAGAGAAACATTGGGCCCAAAAGATACCAAGTCGCAGGAAATGGGCCCTCCAAGAACACCCTAAAATCCCAATTACGGCTAAGTTGCAGGCCAGCTAGCGAAGTGAAATGTTCTAGGCATAACTAGAACACGTTAATGCGCAACTTTTTGAATCAGAACTTTTTTCGATATCTGGCCCCCAAAGGGGGGATATGGGCGATCAAAGGATTTTTCCAAGTTTCGGTACTTTTTACGGTATCGCTCATAGCTCCGGCTGTATGCAAGCAAATGACAATCTAAGACATGATTTGGAAAGGTATTGAGCAGTACTAACTTACGTTAGAACACAGCGAAGCGCCATCGGTTCATGGCAAGGCCGATATAAGCAGTCAAAGATGAAAAATGTTGACAAAATGAACAAAAATTACCTTGGTACGCGAATAGCGGCCAGGGATGAAGAGGTACGAAGGTGGTGTAGAACAATTATAATTAGGGCTTGGTACGCTCTAAAAGTTTGCCGAAGACCGCAAAGCGCTCAGACCCATAGAAAGTGGCCATTTGGGCCGAACAGTGCGTGCAAAGAGGTGAAAATGCAAAAATTGCACTTTGGGGGGCGATTTGCGGGGGGAAGGAGGGGTCGGAGGGCAAAATGTCCCTTGACCAAAAAGTCTTATCTCGTCGAGATCTACAACATTGCCGAAGACCGCAAAACGCTAGCTCGCAATCGAAAAATCGAGAATTTGAAAATTTTCTAAGTCTTGGGCTCCCTAAGGAAAAGTTTCAAAAATCACGTTTGTCCCCAATTTTGAAGGGGAAGGAGTCGGTTCCGGGGCATGGTGTCTTCGGCAAAAAGTCTTATCTTTTTGCGTACTTTCGACTAGTTCAATAAAAATTTTTGACCCAAAAATTGTTCGGCGGACCCCTAGGTCGAAAAACCCGAAAAAAGTCGAAAAAAGTCGAAAATGTCGAAAAATGAGAAAACCTCATATTCGGACTCTACACGAGCCCCAGATATTGAAAAGTGAAATCCGCGGTCGATTTGGAACAAAAAATTGACCTAGGCAAAGTTGTATGGAGGTAGGGACCCCTGAGAAAAAAGTTTGGTCCCGAGGCTCCTTGGACCACCAAGTCCCTAGGTCGGACCAAAATCGGAAAAAATCCGACCAAAGTCGAAAGTGTCGAAAATTTTAAAAAACCCCTTTTGGGGCCCTATGGCCTCCCTAGATAATGAAAAGTGAGGTCCGCGGCCGATCCGGAAGAAAAACTTGACCTAGGCAAACTTGTATGACGGTGGGGACCCAAAAAAATTTCGATGAGTGTAGTTTAGACAGGCCGGAAAATGTATCGGTGGTCCGTATCAAGGGACGTCTTTTAGTTCCATGGGGTGGTGGTCGTCGAACAAAGTCGCCTAGGTCGACCACCAGAAAGACCAGTCGTGTTGTAATGGATGTTTTGGCCACTTTGCTAGGGAAACCTAGTAGGTCGAAGCAAATTTGGGGTTCGAGATGAGTTGGTGAAAGTTGGTCCAACCTAGGTGTGCTTAGTGGAGGTTGACCATGAAAGTAGAGCATGATGGGAATGACCATAACTTTGGTTCTAGATGTCGGATCGGTACACTTTTGGCAGTTTTGGAAAGGTGAAGGCCTGCTCTAGCTATGTTTCCTACCAAGCTGAGCGCCTACTAGTGACCCGGAGGAGGTATTAAGGGTCAAAGGCAAAAAGGGGTACCCTAAAGTGCATGTGACCAAGAAAATGGGAAAAACGGTATCGCCTATAGCTCAGGCTGTATGGCTCGGATCGGAAAGCTTGGATATGCGTTGGAAAGGTCTTGACGAGCGCTAGCTATGTGTCCTACCAAGCGAAGCGCTAGGTGTTGAGCAAGTCGGTCATATTAGAGGGCAAAGGTGAAAAATGGTGGTTTAGAGGCGAAAATTCACCTTATGATCGAAAATAGCGGGCGAACGATAAGAGGTACGAACACGGCGTAGAACAATCATAAGTACGTTACCACAAGACCTAACTTTGGCCAATATAGAGCGAGAAGATCGGAGGTACCCATCAGGGTGATATGGCTGGTTCAAAGTTGGACCAAAACGAGACTTGAGAAATGGGTTGAAACACGGTATCACGAATAACTCAGGCTGTTTGGAACGGATCGACAAGCTTAGTTCAGTGTTGGAAAGGTCGAACCTAGCGCTAACTATAATCCCAAACAACCGAAGCGCTAAGTGTTGAGCAAAACTGAGTTATTAAGCGACAAAGTGGAAAAATAATACCAAAATGGCCAAAAATCACACAAGACCAAGAATACCGAGCAGGCGGTTAGAGATAGCGGGTTGACGTAGAATACTTATAAGTTTGCCTCTACGAGACCTAAAAGTCGTCCATAGACAGCGAGAAGATCGGACCACTCTGGAAGGGTGATACGAGTGGTCAAAAATTGGCAAAAATGAAACATGGCTAAAATGGATTTGACTTGTGCACCGTATAGCTCCGGCTGTATGGCATGGATTGTTAAGCTAGGATATGTTTTGGAAAGGTAACACCCAGCGCTAGATACGACTAGAAGAAAGCAAAGCGCTAACTAGCATGATTTGGAAGTTATTAAGTGTCAAAGTCGAAAAATGTTACCAAAATTGAAACTCGAGTACATTGGGCCAAAAAGTACAAGTTGTGAAATTTGGACTTACGAGTAAAATACCGAGCAGGCGGTAAGAGATAGAGACTTGGTGTAGAACAATTATATGTTGGGCATGTTATAACCTATATTTGGCCCGAACATAGTGACGAGATCGGTGGTACCCAAAAGGGTGGTACAGGTGTTAGATGGTTTTCCCAGAGCATAAGCTCCACATGATATGGAAAACGGGAAACATCATAACTTCGGCTGTATGGCATGGAATGGAACGAACAAGGTATCGATGGAAAGAGAAAAGGTAGCGCTAACTATAATTTCTACCAAGCAAAGCGCTAGCATGTGACCGTTCGGGTGTTATTGTGAGTCAAAGTCAGAAATTGTTACCACGAGAGGCGAAAATCCGACTAAGTCCATGAATACCGGGCTGGCGGTAAGAGATACGGCTTGGCCGTAGAACATTTATAAGTTGGCCAATACAAGACCTAAGTTTCGTCCATAGACGACAAGAAGATCGAAGATACGTGAAGGTGAGATATGGGCGTCCCAAAGTGGGCCTTTGAAAAAGTGACAAACTTCCCTTATAACAGCATACACCAAATATCTCTGGCTCTATGGCACCGAATAAGAAGTTGAGGTCAGCGATAGAAAGGTGATAGTCAGCGCTAAATATCATACGAACAGAGTGAAGCGCTAAAGGGAAAGGATCTTGGTGATATAAGGTGACAAAGTCGAGAAAAGTTGCCTCAAAATCATGAAAAATGTGAAAAAATGACTAAGTCCCGGGTGCCTTAAGGGCAGGTTTATCGAATGTACCGAGCTGGCGGTACGAGATAGAGACTTGGTGTAGAACAATTATATGTTTGGCATGGCAAGACCTACATTCGGTCAATACAAAGTGAGAAGATCAAAGATACCCGCAAGGGTGATATTGGTGTCCAAAGGAAAAAAGCACTAAGTCAAGAAGTCAGTATGCGATGAAACACGGACCAAGAGTACCAAGCAATTGGTGCAAGTTAGAGCCTTAATGGTTCAAGATAGAGACTTGGTGTTGAACAATTATAAGTTTGGCATAGCAAGACCTACATTTGGTCAATACATGGTGCGAAGATCAAAGATACCCGTAAGGGTGATATTGGTGTCCAAAGGTAAAAAACACTAAGTCTTGGGAAACTTATATGAAGGAAAGGACCCTGATGGGTCATATGGAATTGATCGAAAAATCGGCTAAGTCCCAAAATGGGGATGTCAGAACTACACTCATATGTTACTACATGAAGCAAGGCAAACTTATATGAAGAAAAGGACCCTTATGGGTCATAAGGTATGGATCGAAAAATCGGCTAAGTCCCAAAATGATGATGTCAGAACTACACTCAAATGTTACCACACCAAGCAAGGCAAACTTATATGAAGAAAAGGACCCTGATGGGTCATATGGTATTTTACGAAAAATCGGCTAAGTCCCAAAATGGGGATGTCAGAACTACACTCAAATGTTACCACACCAAGCAAGGCAAACTTATATGAAGAAAAGGACCCTGATGGGTCATATGGTATTTTACGAAAAATCGGCTAAGTCCCAAAATGGGGATGTCAGAACTACACTCAAATGTTACCACACCAAGCAAGGCAAACTTATATGAAGCAAAGGACCCTGATGGGTCATATGGTATTTTACGAAAAATCGGCTAAGTCCCAAAATGGGGATGTCGAAACTACACTCAAATGTTACCACACCAAGCAAGGCAAACTTATATGAAGCAAAGGACCCTGATGGGTCATATGGTATTTTACGAAAAATCGGCTAAGTCCCAAAATGGGGATGTCAGAACTACACTCAAATGTTACC
Source organism: Anopheles ziemanni (assembly GCF_943734765.1). Lineage (NCBI taxonomy): Eukaryota > Metazoa > Arthropoda > Insecta > Diptera > Culicidae > Anopheles > Anopheles ziemanni. The sequence goes on along the minus strand of NW_026689836.1, from coordinate 71,896 downwards.
ACACCATGCAAGGCAAACTTATATGAAGCAAAGGACACTGATGGGTCATATGGTAATTTACGAAAAATCGGCTAAGTCCCAAAATGGGGATGTCGAAACTACACTCAAATGTTACCACACCAAGCAAGGCAAACTTATATGAAGCAAAGGACCCTGATGGGTCATATGGTATTTTACGAAAAATCGGCTAAGTCCCAAAATGGGGATGTCAGAACTACACTCAAATGTTACCACACCAAGCAAGGCAAACTTATATGAAGGCAAGGACCCTGATGGGTCATATGGTATTTTACGAAAAATCGGCTAAGTCCCAAAATGGGGATGTCAGAACTACACTCAAATGTTACCACACCAAGCAAGGCAAACTTATATGAAGGCAAGGACCCTGATGGGTCATATGGTATTTTACGAAAAATCGGCTAAGTCCCAAAATGGGGATGTCTGAACTACACTCATATGTTACCACACCAAGCAAGGCAAACTTATATGAAGCAAAAGACCCTGATGGGTCAAATGGTATTTTACGAAAAATCGGCTAAGTCCCAAAATGGGGATGTCAGAACTACACTCAAATGTTATCACACCAAGCAAGGCAAACTTATATGAAGCAAAAGACCCTGATGGGTCAAATGGTATTTTACGAAAAATCGGCTAAGTCCCAAAATGGGGATGTCAGAACTACACTAACAAGTTACCACACCAAGCAAGGCAAACTTATATGAAGCAAAGGACCCTGATGGGTCATATGGTATTTTACGAAAAATCGGCTAAGTCCCAAAATGGGGATGTCTGAACTACACTCAAATGTTACCACATCAAGCAAGGCAAACTTATATGAAGGCAAGGACCCTGATGGGTCATATGGTATTTTACGAAAAATCGGCTAAGTCCCAAAATGGGGATGTCAGAACTACACTCAAATGTTACCACACCAAGCAAGGCAAACTTATATGAAGGCAAGGACCCTGATGGGTCATATGGTATTTTACGAAAAATCGGCTAAGTCCCAAAATGATGATGTCGGAACTACACTCAAATGTTACCACACCAAGCAAGGCAAACTTATATGAAGCAAAGGACCCTGATGGGTCATATGGTATTGATCGAAAAATCGGCTAAGTCCCAAAATGGGGATGTCAGAACTACACTCAAATGTTACCACACCAAGCAAGGCAAACTTATATGAAGGCAAGGACCCTGATGGGTCATATGGTATTTTACGAAAAATCGGCTAAGTCCCAAAATGGGGATGTCAGAACTACACTCAAATGTTACCACACCAAGCAAGGCAAACTTATATGAAGCAAAGGACCCTGATGGGTCATATGGTATTGGTCGAAAAATCGGCTAAGTCCCAAAATGGGGATGTCAGAACTACACTCATGTGTTACCACACCAAGCAAGGCAAACTTATATGAAGCAAAGGACCCTGATGGGTCATATGGTATTTTACGAAAAATCGGCTAAGTCCCAAAATGGGGATGTCAGAACTACACTCAAATGTTACCACACCAAGCAAGGCAAACTTATATGAAGGAAAGGACCCTGATGGGTCATATGGTATTTTACGAAAAATCGGCTAAGTCCCAAAATGGGGATGTCAGAACTACACTCAAATGTTACCACACCAAGCAAGGCAAACTTATATGAAGCAAAGGACCCTGATGGGTCATATGGTATTGATTGAAAAATCGGCTAAGTCCCAAAATGGGGATGTCAGAACTACACTCAAATGTTACCACACCAAGCAAGGCAAACTTATATGAAGCAAAGGACCCATATGGGTCATATGGTATTTTACGAAAAATCGGCTAAGTCCCAAAATGAGGATGTCAGAACTACACTAAAAAGTTACCACACCAAGCAAGGCAAAGTACCTAGGTGAACCCTAGGAAGAAACACGGACCAAGTCAGATGGCCTAAGTCAATAGAACAAGTGACCTAGGCAAAGTTGTATGGCGCTGAGGACCCTGAAAAATCTGGTTAGTGTAGTTTAGACAGGGTAGGTTTTTGGGTCGGCCGAACCCCCTTATTTTGGGTTTTGGCCTCATCAAGAAGCTACACCTAGGCAAACTGCCTAGGGTGAAAGTGCGAAGACCAATCGAATAGTAAGACAAGTTTTGACCGATCGCCCTAGGCAAGCTTGTATGAAGAAAGGGACCCTAAGGGTCATATGGAAATACATGAAAAATCGGCTAAGTCCCAAAATTGGGATGTCAGAACTACACTAAAAAGTTACCACATCAAGCAAGGCAAACTACCTAGGTGAACCCTAGCAAGAAACACGGACCAAGTCAGATGGCCTAAGTCAAGAGTGCAAGTGACCTAGGCAAAGTTGTATGACGGTGAGGACCCTGAAAAATCTGGTTAGTGTAGTTTAGACAGGGGAGGTTTTTGGGTCGGCTGAACCTCCTTATTTTGGGTTTTGACCTCCTCAAGAAGCTACACCTAGGCAAACTGCCTAGGGTGAAAGTGCGAAGACCAATCGAATAGTAAGACAAGTTTTGACCGATCGCCCTAGGCAAGCTTGTATGAAGAAAGGGACCCTATGGGTCATATGGAAATACATGAAAAATCGGCTAAGTCCCAAAATTGGGATGTCTGAACTACACTAAAAAGTTACCACATCAAGCAAGGCAAAGTACCTAGGTGAACCCTAGCAAGAAACACGGACCAAGTCAGATGGCCTAAGTCAAGAGAACAAGTGACCTAGGCAAAGTTGTATGACGGTGAGGACCCTGAAAAATCTGGTTAGTGTAGTTCAGACAGGGGAGGTTTCTGGGTCGGCTGAACCTCCTTATTTCGGGTTTTGGCCTCCTCAAGAAGACAGACCTAGGCAAACTGCCTAGGGTGAAAGTGCGAAGACCAATCGAATAGTAAGACAAGTTTTGACCGATCGCCCTAGGCAAGCTTGTATGAAGAAAGGGACCCTATGGGTCATATGGAAATACATGAAAAATCGGCTAAGTCCCAAAATTGGGATGTCTGAACTACACTAAAAAGTTACCACATCAAGCAAGGCAAAGTACCTAGGTGAACCCTAGGAAGAAACACGGACCAAGTCAGATGGCCTAAGTCAAGAGTACAAGTGACCTAGGCAAAGTTGTATGGCGCTGAGGACCCTGAAAAATCGGGTTAGTGTAGTTCAGACAGGGGAGGTTTCTGGGTCGGCTGAACCTCCTTATTTCGGGTTTTGGCCTCCTCAAGAAGACAGACCTAGGCAAAGTGCCTAGGGTGAAAGTGCGAAGACCAATCGAATAGTAAGACAAGTTTTGACCGATCGCCCTAGGCAAGCTTGTATGAAGAAAGGGACCCTATGGGTCATATGGAAATATACGAAAAATCGGCTAAGTCCCGAAATTGGGATGTCTGAACTACACTAAAAAGTTACCACATCAAGCAAGGCAAAGTACCTAGGTGAACCCTAGGAAGAAACACGGACCAAGTCAGATGGCCTAAGTCAAGAGTACAAGTGACCTAGGCAAAGTTGTATGGCGCTAAGGACCATGAAAAATCGGGTTAGTGTAGTTAAGACAGGGGAGGTTTCAGGGTCGGCTGGACCTCCTTATTTCGGGTTTTGGCCTCCTCAAGAAGACAGACCTAGGCGAACTGCCTAGGGTGAAAGTGCGAAGACCAATCGAATAGTAAGACAAGTTTTTACCGATCGCCCTAGGCAAGCTTGTATGAAGAAAGGGACCCTATGGGTCATATGGAAATACATGAAAAATCGGCTAAGTCCCAAAATTAGGATGTCTGAACTACACTAAAAAGTTACCACACCAAGCAAGGCAAAGTACCTAGGTGAACCCTAGGAAGAAACACGGACCAAGTCAGATGGCCTAAGTCAAGAGAACAAGTGACCTAGGCAAAGTTGTATGGCGCTGAGGACCCTGAAAAATCTGGTTAGTGTAGTTTAGACAGGGTAGGTTTTTAGGTCGGCCGAACCCCCTTATTTTGGGTTTTGGCCTCATCAAGAAGCTACACCTAGGCAAACTGCCTAGGGTGAAAGTGCGAAGACCAATCGAATAGTAAGACAAGTTTTGACCGATCGCCCTAGGCAAGCTTGTATGAAGAAAGGGACCCTAAGGGTCATATGGAAATACATGAAAAATCGGCTAAGTCCCAAAATTGGGATGTCTGAACTACACTAAAAAGTTACCACATCAAGCAAGGCAAAGTACCTAGGTGAACCCTAGGAAGAAACACGGACCAAGTCAGATGGCCTAAGTCAAGAGTGCAAGTGACCTAGGCAAAGTTGTATGACGGTGAGGACCCTGAAAAATCTGGTTAGTGTAGTTTAGACAGGGGAGGTTTTTGGGTCGGCTGAACCTCCTTATTTTGGGTTTTGACCTCCTCAAGAAGCTACACCTAGGCAAACTGCCTAGGGTGAAAGTGCGAAGACCAATCGAATAGTAAGACAAGTTTTGACCGATCGCCCTAGGCAAGCTTGTATGAAGAAAGGGACCCTATGGGTCATATGGAAATACATGAAAAATCGGCTAAGTCCCAAAATTGGGATGTCTGAACTACACTAAAAAGTTACCACATCAAGCAAGGCAAAGTACCTAGGTGAACCCTAAGAAGAAACACGGACCAAGTCAGATGGCCTAAGTCAAGAGTACAAGTGACCTAGGCAAAGTTGTATGGCGCTGAGGACCCTGAAAAATCGGGTTAGTGTAGTTCAGACAGGGGAGGTTTTTGGGTCGGCTGAACCTCCTTATTTTGGGTTTTGACCTCCTCAAGAAGCTACACCTAGGCAAACTGCCTAGGGTGAAAGTGCGAAGACCAATCGAATAGTAAGACAAGTTTTGACCGATCGCCCTAGGCAAGCTTGTATGAAGAAAGGGACCCTATGGGTCATATGGAAAATCCATGAAAAATCGGCTAAGTCCCAAAATTGGGATGTCTGAACTACACTAAAAAGTTACCACATCAAGCAAGGCAAAGTACCTAGGTGAACCCTAAGAAGAAACACGGACCAAGTCAGATGGCCTAAGTCAAGAGTACATGTGACCTAGGCAAAGTTGTATGGCGCTGAGGACCCTGAAAAATCGGGTTAGTGTAGTTCAGACAGGGGAGGTTTTTGGGTCGGCTGAACCTCCTTATTTTGGGTTTTGACCTCCTCAAGAAGCTACACCTAGGCAAACTGCCTAGGGTGAAAGTGCGAAGACCAATCGAATAGTAAGACAAGTTTTGACCGATCGCCCTAGGCAAGCTTGTATGAAGAAAGGGACCCTTAGGGTCATATGGAAATTCATGAAAAATCGGCTAAGTCCCAAAATTGGGATGTCAGAACTACACTATAAAGTTACCACATCAAGCAAGGCAAAGTACCTAGGTGAACCCTAGGAAGAAACACGGACCAAGTCAGATGGCCTAAGTCAAGAGTACATGTGACCTAGGCAAAGTTGTATGGCGCTGAGGACCCTGAAAAATCGGGTTAGTGTAGTTCAGACAGGGGAGGTTTTTGGGTCGGCTGAACCTCCTTATTTTGGGTTTTGACCTCCTCAAGAAGACAGACCTAGGCAAACTGCCTAGGGTGAAAGTGCGAAGACCAATCGAATAGTAAGACAAGTTTTGACCGATCGCCCTAGGCAAGCTTGTATGAAGAAAGGGACCCTTAGGGTCATATGGAAATTCATGAAAAATCGGCTAAGTCCCAAAATTGGGATGTCAGAACTACACTATAAAGTTACCACATCAAGCAAGGCAAAGTACCTAGGTGAACCCTAGGAAGAAACACGGACCAAGTCAGATGGCCTAAGTCAAGAGTATAAGTGACCTAGGCAAAGTTGTATGGCGCTGAGGACCCTGAAAAATCGGGTTAGTGTAGTTAAGACAGGGGAGGTTTCAGGGTCGGCCAGACCTCCTTATTTCGGGTTTTGGCCTCCTCAAGAAGACAGACCTAGGCGAATTGCCTAGGGTGAAACTGCGAAGACCAATCGAATAGTAAGACAAGTTTTGACCGATCGCCCTAGGCAAGCTTGTATGAAGAAAGGGACCCTTAGGGTCATATGGAAATTCATGAAAAATCGGCTAAGTCCCAAAATTGGGATGTCAGAACTACACTATAAAGTTACCACATCAAGCAAGGCAAAGTACCTAGGTGAACCCTAGGAAGAAACACGGACCAAGTCAGATGGCCTAAGTCAAGAGTATAAGTGACCTAGGCAAAGTTGTATGGCGCTGAGGACCCTGAAAAATCGGGTTAGTGTAGTTAAGACAGGGGAGGTTTCAGGGTCGGCCAGACCTCCTTATTTCGGGTTTTGGCCTCCTCAAGAAGACAGACCTAGGCGAATTGCCTAGGGTGAAACTGCGAAGACCAATCGAATAGTAAGACAAGTTTTGACCGATCGCCCTAGGCAAGCTTGTATGAAGAAAGGGACCCTATGGGTCATATGGAAATTCATGAAAAATCGGCTAAGTCCCAAAATTGGGATGTCAGAACTACACTATAAAGTTACCACATTAGCAAGGCAGACTTGTATGAAGAACGGGACCCAGGTGAAAGTAGCAAATATCCCAAACCGAACATGAATATTATACACACAAGAGTACGAACATAAAGGAACACGGACCAAGCGTGCCGAGAGAATCGGTACTATAGAGCCCTCGTGGTTCTACACAAAGACTTTATGTTAGGGGTTCAAGCCCCATAGTACTCAAACGGTGACAGTAGCAAATATCCCAAACCGAACATGAATATTATACACACAAGAGTACGAACATAAAGGAACACGGACCAAGCGTGCCGAGAGAATCGGTACTATAGAGCCCTCGTGGTTCTACACAAAGACTTTATGTTAGGGGTTCAAGCCCCATAGTACTCAAACGGTGACAGTAGCAAATATCCCAAACCGAACATGAATATTATACACACAAGAGTACGAACATAAAGGAACACGGACCAAGCGTGCCGAGAGAATCGGTACTATAGAGCCCTCGTGGTTCTACACAAAGACTTTATGTTAGGGGTTCAAGCCCCATAGTACTCAAACGGTGACAGTAGCAAATATCCAAAAACGAACTGGAATTTACATTCTGTTGGTCATGCGGTCGTCCAAAGGGGTCTAGTATCCTGGGATGACAAGCATCACGGGCACAGTCTCGTATCAAAACAGTCGAAGAGGCCCGCGAAAGCTTGCTTTCCATGGCTATGCGATGCACAAATTGAGTTTCTCCGTAGTTATACACAGCGCACAGGTGAAAGTAGCAAATATCCCAAATCGAACATGAATTTTATACACACAAGAGTACAAACATAAAGGAACACGGACCAAGCGTACCGAGAGAATCGGTACTAGAGCCCTTGTGGTTCTACATTGAGAGCCCTCGTGGTTCTACATAGATACTTTATGTTAGGGGTTCCAACCCCATAGTACTAGAACGGTGGAAGTAGCAAATAAACCGAACGTGGAATTTACTTTCTGATGGTCATGCGGTCGTCCAAAGGGGTCTAGTATCCTGGGATGACAAGCATCACGGGCACAGCTCGTATCAAAACAGTCGAAGAGGCCCGCGAAAGCTTGCTTTCCATGGCTATGCGATGCACAAATTGAGTTTACTCACCGTAGTATAAAACGAACGAACCGAACCTATCCGAGTAGGGATAATGGGCGCAGTAACATACTTCTGTGACCCAGCGAGAGTTGAACGAGGTGACATGAACTGTCAGTGGCTTATATCAGATGGGATACATACATGAGATTGCTTTCAAATCTACACTCGAAAACCTAACCAAGTAAAAGCGAACGTGGGGAGGATTCGAAACTGGTAACGAAATCTTAAGCTGGAAAGAGTCATCACTATGGATACATATTATGCGAAACCAATCAAGTGCTCAGTACTGATCCAAAACCTAAGAGCACTAGTGAACACCTTATTCTCACCCTAGTTCACATCCAAGTGATCGACCACGTGTGTGAAGCAAAGACCAATCGAATTCCTCAATGGACCGAACACTATGAACAAATGGCCAAAAACGTTATAACTATCCAAACATACTACTATCTAGCGAAAGTCATCACGATGGAACCATACCATGATCTTTAACCTATAGCGCTCACCATATTCCTACCCAGAGTGCAAGTGAACAGATTGCCCACCCTTACCCAGTTCACAACCACGTGATCGACTAACATACCGAGGTTACCACAAGTCAAAGTTATACGTTTACAAGCGCAAGACCAATCGAAAACCCCGAAAGCAATCTCGACCCAAAATGTATTATCCGTGAGTGTAGTCGAGTCTCGTACTCGTCATCTGTAATCGTCGGATAGAATATCCAGTACACGGTTGTCTTTCCAAATGAAATCTACATACAGAACTCGCTCTTGGCAAATGGGTGGCAATGGCGCAATCAGGAGCGAGTTCCCGTCCGGGTGCCAAGTGATTGGCAAATGTCTGGGGGAAAGCAACCATATATTGATTTGTCTGTTAGTGTACTGGGTGTTTGAGGTATGTAGTATCCACGCTTGGTTGGGTGTGTCAGAGGACCGTGAATGCGTTCGCAACCCCAATTGGGGTACATCGGGAATGATTTTGTGGAACCGATGTGCCCGGCACACACTAAGTTTTGTTGCAAGTTAATAGTGTGCCATGTCCGGGGGGGTTGTGATTAAACTCTGGTGAATTGCGTACTGTGGTGATTGGGGTATGAAAGCCCCGCAGTTGCAATGATCGGACGCGCCTAGCGTGTCCTTTAGTTGATGGTAGGGAAATGAAGGCCCTTGTCAGCTCACCTAAGTATTCATGGAAGTTTGGCATAAGGTCGCTGTGGTAGGGGTATGAAGGCCCCGTCAGCGCATGCACAATCGGGCGCACGAGCGCTTAGCGGAGTCGAATGCCGCTCAAGTGCCTGTCCGGTGCATCGGGTGTGTGTGATACGAGGGCAATGAGGTTCGCACGGGGGCTCGCCTCCCGTGTGCTACCGGACTTGACAACATATAGAACGTGGTGTTTGCTCCTCCGGGTGCAATGGGACAATGAACATTCGAACGCAAAGTCGGAATTCTGGTTGATCCTACCAGTAATATACGCTCGTCTCAAAGGTTAAGCCATGCATGTCTAAGTACAAACAGATTTAATGTGAAACCGCATAAGGCTCAGTATAACAGCTATAATTTACGAGATCATCAACCTAGTTACTTGGATAACTGTGGAAAATCTAGAGCTAATACATGCAACATGCCAGGACCCTCGCGGGAACTGGTGCACTTATTAGTCAAACCAATCGCGGGTTCTCCGTGTCATTGAGTTGAAGTCTGGATAATGATGCTGATCGTATGGTCTCGCACCGACGACAGATCTCGCAAATATCTGCCCTATCAACTATGGATGGTAGTATAGAGGACTACCATGGTTGCAACGGGTAACGGGGAATCAGGGTTCGATTCCGGAGAGGGAGCCTGAGAAATGGCTACCACATCCAAGGAAGGCAGCAGGCGCGTAAATTACCCAATCCCGGGACGGGGAGGTAGTGACGAGAAATAACAATATGAAACTCTTTAATGATGTTTCATAATTGGAATGAGTAGAGCATAAATCCTTCTACGAGGATCAAGTGGAGGGCAAGTCTGGTGCCAGCAGCCGCGGTAATTCCAGCTCCACTAGCGTATATTAAAATTGTTGCGGTTAAAACGTTCGAAGTTGATACTTGTCCAACACAGTCCGGCTCCGCCGACCCGGTCAACCCGTGGTCGGTGGGCCAAGTCGGAATCTGGTTGCGACTCAATGGTGTGGTAGGGCACCAAGTCTGTGTCATGGTGTGCCCTTCAACGGGTGCAAGTGTAACATAGAGCTCGACCGCTCACGTTTACCTTGAACAAATTAGAGTGCTTAAAGCAGGGTGCCCAAACGCCCTAGAATAATCTTGCATGGAATAATGGAATACGACCTTGGTCTAATCTTTCATTGGTTTGTACTCAGACCGGAGGTAATGATTAACAGAAGTAGTTGGGGACACTAGTATTACGGCGCGAGAGGTGAAATTCGTAGACCGTCGTAAGACTAACTAAAGCGAAGGCATTTGTCAAGGATGCTTTCTTTAATCAAGAACGAAAGTTAGAGGATCGAAGGCGATTAGATACCGCCCTAGTTCTAACCGTAAACGATGCCAACTAGCAATTGGGAGACGCTACAACCAGGTGCTCTCAGTAGCTTCCGGGAAACCAAAGTCAGGTTCCGGGGGAAGTATGGTTGCAAAGTTGAAACTTAAAGGAATTGACGGAAGGGCACCACAATGAAATGGAGCTTGCGGTTCAATTTGACTCAACACGGGAAAACTTACCAGGTCCGAACTTATGGAGGTGAGACAGATTAATAGCTCTTTCTCAAATTTAAGGGTAGTGGTGCATGGCCGTTCTTAGTTCGTGGATTGATTTGTCTGGTTAATTCCGATAACGAACGTGACTCACATATGCTAACTAGAACGCAGTCAGCGTTAATGCGTCGATGCCGATTGGAACGGGTTAGGACCTTTCGGTGGAGTATGACCTGACACCTTCGCTGTTCGTGTGCGCAAGTGCACTTACGGTACGCTGCTTAGCAGGACAATTTGTGTTTAGCAAAATGAGATCGAGCGATAACAGGTCCGTGATGCCCTTAGATGTTCTGGGCTACACGCGTGCTACAATGTGGGTAGCAGCGTGTCTCCTATTCCGAGAGGAACGGGAAATCACTCAAATACTCACTTAGTAGGGATTATGGATTGCAATGGTCCATATGAACTCGGAACTTCTAGTAAGTGCTGGTCATCAGCCAGCGTTGAATACGTCCCTGCCCTTTGTACACACCGCCCGTCGCTACTACCGATGGATTATTTAGTGAGGTCTTTGGAGATGATCGTTCGCTGGATCCTCGTGAACCGCGTCTGCTTTATCGAAGTTGACCGAACTTGATGATTTAGAGGAAGTAAAAGTCGTAACAAGGTTTCCGTAGGTGAACCTGCGGAAGGATCATTAGTGGCCAAGTGATCCTTCCAGAAGTCCGAACCTGCGGGTTGAGACTTCGGCACAAGTTGCCATATGATAATTGACGAAACACTATAGAAGTCCGAACCTGCGGGTTGAGACTTCGGCACAAGTTGCCATATGAAAGTTGATGAAACACTATAGAAGTCCGAACCTGCGGGTTGAGACTTAGGCACAAGTTGCCTTATACATGACTTCGAACAAATACACAAGTCCGAACCTGCGGGTTGAGACTTAGGCACAAGTTGCCATATGAAAGTTGACGAAACACTAACAAGTCCGAACCTACGGGTTGAGACTTAGGCACACGTTGCCTTATACATGACTTCGAACAAATACACAAGTCCGAACCTGCGGGTTGAGACTTAGGCACAAGTTGCCTTATACATACATTGGCCAAATAAACAGAAGTCCGAACCTGCGGGTTGAGACTTAGGCACAAGTTGCCATATTATATTCGATCAAACACTAAGTAGTCCGAACCTGCGGGTTGAGACTCAAGACCGTAACAAGATGTCACTATACAAGTCCGAACCTAAGGGTTGAGACTTAATGCGATCTAGATACCAAGTTGACATCCAATACCTGTTGAGCAAAACCAAAGATTCCCTGTTCTCGAATGATTACACTATATAACAGGGAATCTTGAAGAAATCAAGCAAGCGTGAAACAAAGTCATCACTTGGGCATGCTCGATAGCCAACCACATGACCTTAACCTAAGAGAGCATGCAAACCACATGATACCTATAAACGATTAACCCGCCCTAGTTCAATCGTTCACCAAGTGATGACTTCAGTATGGCTAAGAGAAAAACTTTTAAATGGGAAAAACTCTAAGTCCGAACCACCGGGTTGAGACTTCCGCGTCGGAGGTGGGCGCACCTCCTATCCGAAAGATGGTGAATCAGGGGTGTTCGATCAGCAATGGTCGGATGCCCCGTCGTAGTCCAACTATGACAATCAAAGTCAAGACCTCCGGGTTGAGACTTTCCGCGAGTACAAGCATAAAGGAACACGGACCAAGCCGTACCGAGAGAATCGGTACTAGAGCCCTCGTGGTTCTACATTGAGAGAGCCCTCGTGGTTCTCAATAGGGGCTTTATGCAAGTCGTACTCAATACTGTGGTGTGAAGTATAAAGTATAGTCTTCGCCTGGTCCACGCTGCTTCGGCGGTCCTGGGTAAGATAGTTAATTCTAGCTTGCCCTATAGTGGAATGAGGACACTTAATGCTTCGTCTTTTAGCGGCGGCTAGACTCCTCCTCACGGGGAACGAGTTGACGCACACAGCGGCGGCTTACGCACTATGGCAATCATGGATGCCTGAAGATTCCGTGAAGTTCTCCCCTGGTCCACGCTGCCTCGGCAGTCCTGGGTAAAATGGAATATTTCCAGCTTGCCCTATAGTGGAAGAGGACTATCCAACAATACAAAGTCAAGACCTCCGGGTTGAGACTTTCCGCGTCGGTGGTGTCGCGCACCGCCTATCCGAAAGATGGTGTAACAGGGGTGTTCGATCAGCAACGGTCGGATGCCCCGTCATAGTCCAACTATGACAACCAAAGTCAAGACCTCCGGGTTGAGACTTTCCGCGTCCGGAGGTACGCGTACCGCCTACCCGAAAGATGGTGTGCTTCTGGGGTATTCGATGAGTCGGATACCCCGTCGTAGTCCAACTATGACAATACAAAGTCAAGACCTCCGGGTTGAGACTTCCGCGTCGGAGGTGCGCGCACCGCCTACCCGAAAGATGATGAATCAGGGGTGTTCGATCAGCAATGGTCGGATGCCCCGTCGTAGTCCAACTATGACAATCAAAGTCAAGACCTCCGGGTTGAGACTTCCGCGTCCGGAGGTACGCGTACCGCCTACCCGAAAGATGGTGAATCAGGGGTGTTCGATCAGCAATGGTCGGATGCCCCGTCGTAGTCCAACTATGACAATCAAAGTCAAGACCTCCTGGTTGAGACTTTCTAAGAGTACAAGCATAAAGGAACACGGACCAAGCCGTACCGAGAGAATCGGTACTAGAGCCCTCGTGGTTCTACATTGAGAGAGCCCTCGTGGTTCTCATTAGGGGCTTTATGCAAGTCGTACTCAATACTGTGGTGTGAAGTATAAAGTATAGAGTCCTCCACTGGTCCACGCTGCTCCGGCGGTCCTGGGTAAGATAGTTCATTCTAGCTTGCCCTATGTGGAAGAGGACTCAATACCCTACCTGTTGAGCTTGAAACAAAGTCATCACTTGGGCATGCTCATATTGCCATACAATATTCCATTATCTACTAATGAGCATGCAGCTATATGATTATAACCTGTAAACGATTACCCCGCCGTAGTTCAGCGCTTCAACCAAGTGATGACTTCAGTATGGCTAGTGTGTGAAGTATAAAGTATAGTCCTCCCCTGGTCCACACTGCTTCGGCGGTCCTGGGTAAGATAGTTAGTTCTAGCTTGCCCTATGTGGAAGAGGACACCATACTTAATACTGTGGTGTAATGAACAAAGTATAGTCCTCCACTGGTCCACGCTGCTTTGCAGTCCTGGGTAAGATAGTTAATTCTAGCTTGCCCTATGTGGAAGAGGGCATACAAGACAAAGTATAGTTCTCCCCTGGTCCACGCTGCTCCGGCGGTCCTGGGTAAGATAGTTAATTCTAGCTTGCCCTATGTGGAAGAGAGCATACATGAACCAAGAACGAAGGTTATGATCGAGGAATGATTCGACAACTAACCGATGGTATGAAATGTGAAGAATTCAAGCAAGCACACAATCAAGTCATCACTTGGGCATGCTCGATAGCCAACCTCATGACATTAACCTAGTAGAGCATGCAAAAACCAATATATATGTAAACGATGCCTCCCTAGTTCAGCGCTTCAACCAAGTGATGACTTCAGAATGGCTAAATCAAATCGGTTCAAAACATACCATCGGTACCCTATTGAAACACACAAGTCGATATCAAACCTCTTAATTGTGTAGTCCTCCACTGGTCCACGCCGCTTCGGCGGTCCTGGGTAAGATAGTTCATTCTAGCTTGCCCTATGTGGAAGAGGGCACATTACTCAATACTGTGGTGTTATGAACAAAGTATAGTCCTCCACTGGTCCACGCTGCTTCGGCGGTCCTGGGTAAGATAGTTCATTCTAGCTTGCCCTATGTGGAAGAGGGCATACAAGACAAAGTATAGTTCTCCCCTGGTCCACGCTGCTTCGGCGGTCCTGGGTAAGATAGTTAATTCTAGCTTGCCCTATGTGGAAGAGAGCATACATGAACCAAGAACGAAGGTTATGATCGAGGAATGATTCGACAACTAACCGATGGTATGAAATGTGAAGAATTCAAGCAAGCACACAATCAAGTCATCACTTGGGCATGCTCGATAGCCAACCTCATGACATTAACCTGTAGAGCATGCAAAA
>NW_026689836.1:15000-50000 GCF_943734765.1 Anopheles ziemanni | reverse complement strand
TTCCAGGTGTTCATTTAGGCGATCCAAGATCAGCCGCTCCAAGATCTTACCTGATCCGTCGAGCATCCCAAGAGGCCGAAAGGATGACGGGTCGCACAGGGATAACTGGCTTGTGGCCGCCAAGCGTTCATAGCGACGTGGCTTTTTGATCCTTCGATGTCGGCTCTTCCTATCATTGCGAAGCAAAATTCACAAAGCGTAGGATTGTTCACCCTTTCAAGGGAACGTGAGCTGGGTTTAGACCGTCGTGAGACAGGTTAGTTTTACCCTACTGGTGTGCAAGTACTATCTCAATGGAATTCCTGTGCAGTACGAGAGGAACCACAGGTACGGACCAATGGCTCAATACTAGTCCGAGCGGACTTTGGTATGACGCTACGTCCGTCGGATTATGCCTGAACGCCTCTAAGGTCGTAACCGAACCAGGCTGGTAGTATATGTATAGGAGTCGTTAGCTAGATGGCTAATAACATCACGAGACCGGATTGAGTCTTCTATAGACTCTTTCCATTTATTGGAAACCCTCAAACTGAGCCTATCGCGAGTGCGCTCGCCGAAGTACCTGAAGTGGGAAAAGGCGTTGTGCTTGCCGATCTTCCAAGAATAGTTTCGACTCCTAAGACCACCCGAAAACGACGGGTTTGCAGGCTGGGCGCTACGCATTGAAGAGAGATGTACATTTCGATCCTTTCAGGCGACCCATGCTTGGTGGTTGTGTGCGGTGTGCTCCCCCCGGGGGGCACATGCGGCATACCGTGTGTGGACTAGTTGGACCCACCCTTGCGGTGGACCGACCGGTCAGTGGTGTTTGCGGGTTAACACATGCGAGCGTTGCGGCCCAGAGGCCTTACCGCCTTTCACTGCGGGTTCGTCAAGAACTTGGAGATGGTCGCAACGCATCGGGTCCTCCCGGGGTACTTGGTGTTTGGATGCTGGCTTGGTGATTAAACACTTGATATTCCATCTTCGGATGAATTTCGGGTGTCACCTGTTGCCTAAGACCACTTGCATGTTTAGCTCGCCGTGGGGTAGCAAGCGTTGTGATCTAATGGCCTTACCGGGCAAACACTTTCGGTTCGTCAAGGACTTGGAGTGCCGGGACGGGTTGGCGGATCCATCACTCTGAGTATGCCGGGTTGATACTTGGGGTTGGTTTGGTTTTGGTGACCCAATACTAGATGTACCATCTCGGTGGTATGTCAGTATCACCTATACTCCAGACCACTTGCATGGTTAGCAAGCGTTGTGATCTAATGGCCCAACCGGGCAAACACTTTGGGTTCGCAAGGACTTAGAGTGCCGGGACGGGTTGGCGGATCCAACACTCTGGGTACCTCCGGGTACTTGGGGTTGGTTGAGGACTTGGTGAACACACACTTGATATACACTCTTCGGATGTACTTCGGGTGTCACCTGTTGTCCGAGGCCACTTGCATGGTCGCAAGCGTTGTGATTCAATGGCCCTACCGGGCAAACACTTTGGGTTCGCAAGGACTTGGAGTGCCGGGACGGGTTGGCGGATCCAACACTCTGGGTACCTCCGGGTACTTGGGGTTGGTTGAGGACTTGGTGAACAAACACTTGATATACACTCTTCGGATGTACTTCGGGTGTCACCTGTTGTCCGAGGCCACTTGCATGGTAGCAAGCGTTGTGATACAATGGCCCTACCGGGCAAACACTTTGGGTTCGCAAGGACTTGGAGTGCTGGTAGTGGTTGGCGGATCCAACACTCTGGGTACCTCCGGGTACTTGGGGTTGGTTGAGGACTTGGTGAACAAACACTTGTTGTACACTCTCCGGATGTACTTCGGGTGTCACCTGTTGTCCGAGACCACTTGCATGGTCGCAAGCGTTGTGATACAATGGCCCTACCGGGCAAACACTTTGGGTTCGCAAGGACTTGGAGTGCCGGGACGGGTTGGCGGATCCAACACTCTGGGTACCTCCGGGTACTTGGGGTTGGTTGAGGACTTGGTGAACAAACACTTGATATACACTCTCCGGGTGTACTTCGGGTGTCACCTGTTGTCCGAGGCCACTTGCATGGTTAGCAAGCGTTGTGGTCTAATGGCCCTACCGGGCAAACACTTTGGGTTCGCGAGGACTTGGAGTGCTGGTAGTGGTTGGCGGATCCAACACTCTGGGTACCTCCGGGTACTTGGGGTTGGTTGAGGACTTGGTGAGCAAACACTTGATATACGTTCTTCGGATGTACTTCGGGTGTCACCTGTTGTCCGAGGCCACTTGCATGGTCAACGGTTGAGGTGGTAATGGCGGATCGGTGCTGTAGGGTGCCGGCCTGTTGGCTGCCTTGGCCGGGTTGGTTGGTTAACACTTGATTGAGCTTGCACCCGAGGGTAATGGCACTTGAAGGTGGGTACCGGCCAACTGACCTGGTGTGTTGGTTGGTTGGTGAACACTTGGCGGTACTTGCACTTGGCTGTGCTTGGACTTGAAGGTGGGATCCGGCTGGCCTAGGCCATTGGTGGTTGGTTGGTTGGTTAGCCCTTAGCTGGGCTGGCTGGCTGGCTGGCCATCGGTGGTGTGGTGTGGTGTGGTGTGTGGAGTCGAGCATCGCGCGCCGTTGCCTTCTTCGGAGTGTTGTAGGTACGCAAGTGCTTGCAATGCAAAGAGGTTGGTGATGGAGTGACATTGCCTTCACCATGGAGTTGCGGGTACTTAGGTACTTGCAAGGAGATGGTGGTATGGTGGTGTTGCGTGTGTGGTGTTCGATTAGAAAGATATAATTTCTAAGTCCGGATTAGTGCTGTCAGTGGGGCCGCCGCTAACAGGTCCTGCACGGCCACCGTGGGGCTTGACTTGGCGCTATTCCGGACTTGGGGCGATCACGATGTCCCCGTGCGGGACTTAGAAGATGGAAGAACACAAGTACCCTTATCCCATGACTTGTGAGCGATTGGCATACGTTACCACATGAAGAGAAAAATTGGCTAAGTCCCGGATCCATATTATATGAAGAGAAAAATCGGCTAAGTCCCGGATCCATATTATATGAAGAGAAAAATTGGCTAAGTCCCGGATCCATATTATATGAAGAGAAATATCGGCTAAGTCCAGGATCCATATATAATAACCTAATAATCGGCTAAGTCCCGGATCCATATTATATGAAGAGAAAAATCGGCTAAGTCCAGGATCCATATATAATAACCTAATAATCGGCTAAGTCCAGGATCCATATATAATAACCTAATAACAGGCTAAGTCCAGGATCCATATTATATGAAGAGAAAAATCGGCTAAGTCCGAGATTGGGTCTGTCAGACATACACTTTCAAGATACCACACAAGCAAGCAAGATGGCCTAGTGATGGAACCATATAATATGAAGAGAAAAATCGGCTAAGTCCGAGATTGGGTCTGTCGGAAATACACTATCAAGTTACCACACAAGCAAGCAAGATGGCCTAATGATGGATCCATATGATATGAAGAGAAAAATCGGCTAAGTCCAGGATCCATATAATATGAAGAGAAAAATCGGCTAAGTCCCAGATTGGGTCTGTCAGAAATACACTTCCAAGTTACCACACAAGCAAGCAAGATGGCCTAGTGATGGATCCATATGATATGAAGAGAAAAATCGGCTAAGTCCAGGATCCATATAATATGAAGAGAAAAATCGGCTAAGTCCCAGATTGGGTCTGTCAGAAATACACTTCCAAGTTACCACACAAGCAAGCAAGATGGCCTAGTGATGGATCCATATGATATGAAGAGAAAAATCGGCTAAGTCCCAGATTGGGTCTGTCAGAAATACACTTCCAAGTTACCACACAAGCAAGCAAGATGGCCTAGTGATGGATCCATATGATATGAAGAGAAAAATCGGCTAAGTCCAGGATCCATATAATATGAAGAGAAAAATCGGCTAAGTCCCAGATTGGGTCTGTCAGAAATACACTTCCAAGTTACCACACAAGCAAGCAAGATGGCCTAGTGATGGATCCATATGATATGAAGAGAAAAATCGGCTAAGTCCCAGATTGGGTCTGTCAGACATACACTATCAAGTTACCACACAAGCAAGCAAGATGGCCTAGTGATGGATCCATATGATATGAAGAGAAAAATCGGCTAAGTCCCAGATTGGGTCTGTCAGAAATACACTTCCAAGTTACCACATGAGCAAGCAAGATGGCCTAGTGATGGATCCATATAATATGAAGAGAAAAATCGGCTAAGTCCGAGATTGGTTCTGTCGGAAATACACTATCAAGTTACCACATGAGCAAGCAAGTTACCACATGAAGAGAAAGCCGGCAAAGTCTGGGAATGTTACCACATGAACTGGAAAATGGGCAAAAACCTACCTTCACAGGGAACGTGAATAAGTAAGGCTGTAGACATCGGATCGACAAGCCAAAGACTGATATGGAAAGGAAATGAGTAGTACTAGCTTTCCTGAGAGTTGCAGAGCTTAGACTGCATATGAACGAAAGTTATTAAGCGTCAAAGTCAGAGAAGTTACCCAAAGGAACACAAGTTCCAACTTAGAGCATGTATACCGCCTAGACGGTAAGAGGTACGGCCAGGCTGAGGAATAAGGAAATGTTGGCCAACATGTTCCCTAACTATCCCCCGAAGACCGCAAAGCAATCCAACATCAACCAAGAAAGTTATAGCCCGATCAAGGAAACACCTACTTTGCACCGATATTGCACCAAATACATGTACCAAGCACCTTCGGTTGCATACCTGCAGGGGTTTACCATAGTAGGCCATGGAAGACCGATATACCGAACATAATCACTTTCTATCTCCTCGGGTGTTTGAGATAGCGCTTTGCGGTACAAGAACGAAAGTTAGACTTTATCTTGGTGCATCTTTTTGCCCAAGATCACAAGACCCTATCTACCAAGGCAAGAAAGTTGTGTGGGGACAAAATGTCCAAAAGTGCCCAAAGTGGCACACTTGAACCATATATTCGAGAAAAACACAAGTGTGGGCCCGAGCTAGCAAGTTGAAATGTTCTGACCGTCAGTAGCCCTAGTTGAGGTGCACTTATCATTATATGAGGCCAACGTGCCAGCTAGTCTCTAAAGGGGCGATATGGGTGTTCCAAGGTTTGTACCCAATTGAGGAAAAAACAGGGTAAGGTACGGTGTACCGCGAATAACTCGGGCTATAGATGTCCGATCGATGAGTTTGGCATATGTATGGAAAGGTCTCGACGAGACCTAACTACCCTGAAAGTATGAAGGCAAAGACTTGAATGACCGGGAAGTTATTAAGTGCACAAGTGGTAAAGTTGCACCAAAGTCCATGTTACCCGAAGTGGTACATGAACACCCAATATTCGACCAAAACACAAGTTTAGAGACGAGCTAGCGAGCTACATTGTTCAGACCGTCAGTAGCCCGCATCAAGACACGCATTTCATTATATTGAGCCTAGCCGCAAGCTCGACTCGAAGTCGGTCATATGGTTGGTTGATGGTTTGGACCGACCACGTGGTGTACCAAGGTGATGTACCTTTCATGAATTAAAACTCTGGCTGTATGGCACTGAGCGACAAGCTAAGGTGTGATTTGGAATAGTCTTGAGTGGGATTATTTAGGAAAAATGCGAACAAAAAATCACAAAGTCCTTGGGCGAAGCTATTAGCGAAACATAGAGCAAATTGGTACCAAAAACTATGGAAATGGGACTTGAGTCAAAAATAACCGCAAGTTGGAGAAGAGATAGCAAGCTTGCGTAGAACAATTATATTTGGTGCATGGTATCACCAACAAAAAAGTATATGGGGCCAAGGTGCTGGCTGGCCTCCAAAGTGGAGATATGGGCGATCCAAAGTTTGTACCCAAGTACGAACAAGTATGGAAAAAACAGGGTAAGGTACCAAGTACCAATAATAACTTCGGCTGTAGATGGCCGAGCGAGGCAAACGGCTCACCGTTGGAAAGGTCTTGGGGAGACCTATCTACCCTGAAAGTTTTATGAGGCTGAGTTGAAAGACCACGGAGATATTAGGTGATGATGGTCCAATTCGGGGACCAAGTCGCAGGAAATGGCACTTGACCAAAATCACCCTTGGAAGGTGAATACCGGCTTACCGGTAAGAGATAGCGACTTGGCGTAGAATATTCATAAGTTGGGCGTGTAGAGACGCAACTTTCATTATATGGGGGCAACCCGGTCAGGGTGCTCCAAGTCGGTCGTTTGGTCGGTATATGGTTTGGGCCGACCACATGGTGTACCAAGTTGAGGTATCTTTCATGAATTATAACTCGGTCAGTTTGCCACCGAGCGACAAGTTGCGGTGTGTTTTGGAATGGTCTTGAGTGGGACTATCAAGCAAAAATACAAACAGAATATCAGCTTGTCCATGGCCGAAGCTATTAGCGAAACATAGAGCAAATTGGTACCAAAAACTATGGAAATGGGACTTGAGTCAAAAATAACCGCAAGTTGGAGAAGAGATAGCAAGCTTGCGTAGAACATTTATAACTAGTGCGTGGTATGACCAACAAAAATGTGTATGGGGCCAAGGCGCTGGCTGGCCTCCAAAGTGGTGATATGGGCGATTCAAAGTTTGTACCCAAGTATGAACAAGTATGGTGAAAACAGGGTAAGGTACCAAGTACCACGAATAACTCGGGCTGTAGATGGCCGAGCAAGACAAATGGCATACCGTTAGAAAGGTCTTGGGGAGACCTATCTACCCTGAAAGTTTCATGAGGCTGAGTTGAAAGACCACGGAGATATAAGGTGATGATGGGCCGATTCGGGGAACAAGTCGCAGGAAATGGCACTTGGTCAAAATCACCCTTGGAAGGTGAATACCGGCTTACCGGTAAGAGATAGCGACTTGGTGTAGAATATTCATAAGTTGGACGTCGGAAGACGCAACTTTCATTATATGGGGGCAACCCCGTCAGGGTGCTCCAAGTCGGTCGTTTGGTTGGTTTATGGTTTGGGCCAACCACGTGGTGTACCAACATGAGGTACCTTTCATGAATTATGACTCGGTCAGTTTGCCACCGAGCGACAAGCTAAGGTGTGATTTGGAATGGTCTTGAGTGGGACTATTACGGAAAAATACTAAGAGAAAATCAGCTTATCCACGCGCGAAGCTATTAGCGAAACATAGAGCAAAATGGTACCAAAAACTATGAAAATGCAACTTGGACCAAGAATAACGGCAAGTTGGAGAAGAGATAGCAAGTTGGCGTAGAACATTTATATTTTGGACATGGTATGACCAACAAAAAAGTATATGGGGCCAAGGCGCTGGCTGGCCTCCAAAGTGGAGATATGGGCGACACAAAGTTTGTACCCAAGTACGAACAAGTATGGAAAAAACAGGGTAAGGTACCAAGTACCATGAATAACTTCGGCTGTAGGTGGCCGAGCGAGGCAAACCGCATATCGTTGGAAAGGTCTCGAGGTGACCTATCCACCCTGAAAGTTTCATGAGCCTAAGTTGAAAGACCACGGAGATATTAGGTGATGATGGTCAAATTCGGGGACCAAGTCGCAGGAAATGGCACTTGACGAAAATCACCCTTGGAAGGTGAATACCGGCTTACCGGTAAGAGATAGCGACTTGGCGTAGAATATTCATAAGTTGGGCGTGTAAAGACGCAACTTTCATTATATGGGGGCAACCCGGTCAGGGTGCTCCAAGTCGGTCGTTTGGTCGGTTTATGGTTTGGGCCGACCATGTGGTGTACCAAGAAGAGGTACCTTTCATGAATTATAACTCGGTCAGTTTGCCACCGAGCGACAAGTTGCGATGTGATTTGGAATGGTCTTGAGTGGGACTATCAAGCAAAAATACAAATAGAAAATCAGCTTGTCCATGGCCGAAGCTATTAGTGAAACATATAGCAAAATGGGTCCAAAAACGAATGAAATGGGACTTGGACCAAGAATAACGGCAAGTTGGAGAAGAGATAGCAAGTTGACGTAGAACATTTATATTTTGGGCATAGTATGACCAACAAAAAAGTATTTGGGGCCAAGGTGCTGGCTGGCCTCCAAAGTGGAGATATGGGCGATACAAAGTTTGTACCCAAGTACGAACAAGTATGGAAAAAACAGGGTAAGGTACCAAGTACCATTAATAACTTCGGCTGTATATGGCCGAGCGAGGCAAACGGCTCACCGTTGGAAAGGTCTCGGGGAGACCTATCTACCCTGAAAGTTTCATGAGGCTGAGTTGAAAGACCACGGAGATATTAGGTGATGATGGTCGTATTCGGGGACCAAGTCGCAGGAAATGGCACTTGACCAAAATCCCCCTTGGAAGGTGAATACCGGCTTACCGGTAAGAGATAGCGACTTGGCGTAGAATATTCATAAGTTGGGCGTGTAGAGACGCAACTTTTATTATATGGGGCCAACCCGGTCAGGGTGCTCCAAGTCGGTCGTTTGGTTGGTTTATGGTTTGGGCCGACCACGTGGTGTGCCAAGTTGAGGTACCTTTCATGAATTATAACTTGGTCAGTTTGCCACCGAGCGACAAGCTGCGGTGTGTTTTGGAATGGTCTTGAGTGGGACTATCAAGGAAAAATACCAATCGAAAATCAGCTTGTCCATGGCCGAAGCTATTAGTGAAACATATAGCAAAATGGGTCCAAAAACGAATGAAATGGGAATTGGACCAAGAATAACGGCAAGTTGGAGAAGAGATAGCAAGTTGGCGTAGAACAATTATATTTGGTGCATGGCATGACCAACAAAAAAGTATATGGGGCCAAGGTGCTAGCTGGCCTCCAAAGTGGAGATATGGGCGATCCAAAGTTTGTACCCAAGTATGGCAAAAACTGGTAGAGGTACCTTTCATGAATTACTGCTCAGGCTGTATGGCACTTAGCGGGACGCTTGGCTCTGGTATGGAATAGTCTTGAGTGGGACTATCAAGGAAAAATACGAACAAAAAATCACCATGTCCACGGACGAAGGTATTAGCGAAACTTAGAGCGAAATTGCGACCAAGTCGCTGGAAATGGCCCTTGGACCAAGTATACCGTCAAGGCGGTACGAGATAGCGAGTTGACGTGGAATATTTATAAGTTTGCCTCCACGAGACGAAAGTTTAGTTATATGGGGCCAACCCGCTCAGGGTTGTCCAAGTCGGTCATATGGCTGATCGAAATTTTCGACCAAGTACTGAGAAAACAGGGTAAGGTACCGTGTACCTCGAATAACTTTGGCTGTAGATGTCCGAGCGAGGCAAACGGCATAGCGTTGGAAAGGTCTTGAGGTGTTCTAGGCACCCTGAAAGTTTGAAAAGGCTATCTGGAAAACTCGTGGAGATATTAGAGAAACATAGGGCCCAAAAGATACCAAGTCGCAGGAAATGGGCCCTCCAAGAACACCCTAAAATCCCAATTACGGCTAAGTTGCAGGCCAGCTAGCGAAGTGAAATGTTCTAGGCATAACTAGAACACGTTAATGCGCAACTTTTTGAATCAGAACTTTTTTCGATATCTGGCCCCCAAAGGGGGGATATGGGCGATCAAAGGATTTTTCCAAGTTTCGGTACTTTTTACGGTATCGCTCATAGCTCCGGCTGTATGCAAGCAAATGACAATCTAAGACATGATTTGGAAAGGTATTGAGCAGTACTAACTTACGTTAGAACACAGCGAAGCACTATCGGTTCATGGCAAGGCCGATATAAGCAGTCAAAGATGAAAAATGTTGACAAAATGAACAAAAATTACCTTGGTACGCGAATAGCGGCCAGGGATGAAGAGGTACGAAGGTGGTGTAGAAGAATTATAATTAGGGCTTGGTACGCTCTAAAAGTTTGCCGAAGACCGCAAAGCGCTCAGACCCATAGAAAGTGGCCATTTGGGCCGAACAGTGCGTGCAAAGAGGTGAAAATGCAAAAATTGCACTTTGGGTGGCGATTTGCGGGGGGAAGGAGGGGTCGGAGGGCAAAATGTCCCTTGACCAAAAAGTCTTATCTCAACGAGATCTACAACATTGCCGAAGACCGCAAAGCGCTAGCTCGCAATCGAAAAATCGAGAATTTGAAAATTTTCTAAGTCTTGGGCTCCCTAAGGAAAAGTTTCAAAAATCACGTTTGTCCCCAATTTTGAAGGGGAAGGAGTCGGTTCCGGGGCATGGTGTCTTCGGCAAAAAGTCTTATCTTTTTGCGTACTTTCGACTAGTTCAATAAAAATTTTTGACCCAAAATTTGTTCGGCGGACCCCTAGGTCGAAAAACCCGAAAAAAGTCGAAAAAAGTCGAAAATGTCGAAAAATGAGAAAACCTCATATTCGGACTCTACACGAGCCCCAGATATTGAAAAGTGAAATCCGCGGTCGATTTGGAACAAAAAATTGACCTAGGCAAAGTTGTATGGAGGTAGGGACCCCTGAGAAAAAAGTTTGGTCCCGAGGCTCCTTGGACCACCAAGTCCCTAGGTCGGACCAAAATCGGAAAAAATCCGACCAAAGTCGAAAGTGTCGAAAATTTTAAAAAACCCCTTTTGGGGCCCTATGGCCTCCCTAGATAATGAAAAGTGAGGTCCGCGGCCGATCCGGAAGAAAAACTTGACCTAGGCAAACTTGTATGACGGTGGGGACCCAAAAAAATTTCGATGAGTGTAGTTTAGACAGGCCGGAAAATGTATCGGTGGTCCGTATCAAGGGACGTCTTTTAGTTCCATGGGGTGGTGGTCGTCGAACAAAGTCGCCTAGGTCGACCACCAGAAAGACCAGTCGTGTTGTAATGGATGTTTTGACCACTTTACTAGGGAAACCTAGTAGGTCGAAGCAAATTTGGGGTTCGAGATGAGTTGGTGAAAGTTGGTCCAACCTAGGTGTGCTTGGTGGAGGTTGACCATGAAAGTAGAGCATGATGGGAATGACCATAACTTTGGTTCTAGATGTCGGATCGGAACACTTGAGGCAGTTTTGGAAAGGTGAAGGCCTGCTCTAGCTATGTTTCCTACCAAGCTGAGCGCCTACTAGTGACCCGGAGGAGGTATTAAGGGTCAAAGGCAAAAAGGGGTACCCTAAAGTGCATGTGACCAAGAAAATGGGAAAAACGGTATCGCCTATAGCTCAGGCTGTATGGCTCGGATCGGAAAGCTTGGATATGCGTTGGAAAGGTCTTGACGAGCGCTAGCTATGTGTCCTACCAAGCGAAGCGCTAGGTGTTGAGCAAGTCGGTCATATTAGAGGGCAAAGGTGAAAAATGGTGGTTTAGAGGCGAAAATTCACCTTATGATCGAAAATAGCGGGCGAACGATAAGAGCTACGAACACGGCGTAGAACAATCATAAGTACGTTACCACAAGACCTAACTTTGGCCAATATAGAGCGAGAAGATCGGAGGTACCCATCAGGGTGATATGGCTGGTTCAAAGTTGGACCAAAACGAGACTTGAGAAATGGGTTGAAACACGGTATCGCGAATAACTCAGGCTGTATGGAACGGATCGACAAGCTAAGATCAGTGTTGGAAAGGTCGAACCGAGCGCTAACTATAATCCCAAACAACCGAAGCGCTAAGTGTTGAGCAAAACTGAGTTATTAAGCGACAAAGTGGAAAAATAATACCAAAATTTCCAAAAATCACACAAGACCAAGAATACCGAGCAGGCGGTAAGAGATAGCGGGTTGACGTAGAATACTTATAAGTTTGCCTCTACGAGACCTAAAAGTCGTCCATAGACAGCGAGAAGATCGGACCACTCTGGAAGGGTGATACGAGTGGTCAAAAATTGGCAAAAATGAAACATGGCTAAAATGGATTTGACTTGTGCACCGTATAGCTCCGGCTGTATGGCATGGATTGTTAAGCTAGGATATGTTTTGGAAAGGTAACACCCAGCGCTAGATACGACTAGAAGAAAGCAAAGCGCTAACTAGCATGATTTGGAAGTTATTAAGTGTCAAAGTCGAAAAATGTTACCAAAATTGAAACTCGAGTACATTGGGCCAAAAAGTACAAGTTGTGAAATTTGGACTTACGAGTAAAATACCGAGCAGGCGGTAAGAGATAGAGACTTGGTGTAGAACAATTATAAGTTGGGCATGTTATAACCTATATTTGGCCCGAACATAGTGTCGAGATCGGTGGTACCCAAAAGGGTGGTACAGGTGTTAGATGGTTTTCCCAGAGCATAAGCTCCACATGACATGGAAAACGGGAAACATCATAACTTCGGCTGTATGGCATGGAATGGAACGAACAAGGTATCGATGGAAAGAGAAAAGGTAGCGCTAACTATAATTCCTACCAAGCAAAGCGCTAGCATGTGACCGTTCGGGTGTTATTGTGAGTCAAAGTCAGAAATTGTTACCACGAGAGGCGAAAATCCGACTAAGTCCATGAATACCGGGCTGGCGGTAAGAGATACGGCTTGGCCGTAGAACATTTATAAGTTGGCCAATACAAGACCTAAGTTTCGTCCATAGACGACAAGAAGATCGAAGATACGTGAAGGTGAGATATGGGCGTCCCAAAGTGGGCCTTTGAAAAAGTGACAAACTTCCCTTATAACAGCATACACCAAATATCTCTGGCTCTATGGCACCGAATAAGAAGTTGAGGTCAGCGATAGAAAGGTGATAGTCAGCGCTAAATATCATACGAACAGAGTGAAGCGCTAAAGGGAAAGGATCTTGGTGATATAAGGTGACAAAGTCGAGAAAAGTTGCCTCAAAATCATGAAAAATGTGAAAAAATGGCTAAGTCCCGGGTGCCTTAAGGGCAGGTTGATCGAATGTACCGAGCTGGCGGTACGAGATAGAGACTTGGTGTAGAACAATTATATGTTTGGCATGGCAAGACCTACATTTGGTCAATACAAAGTGAGAAGATCAAAGAAACCCGTAAGGGTGATATTGGTGTCCAAAGGTAAAAAGCACTAAGTCTTGGGAAACTTATATGAAGAAAAAGGACCCTGATGGGTCATATAGGATGGATCGAAAAATCGGCTAAGTCCCAAAATGGGGATGTCAGAACTACACTCAAATGTTACCACACCAAGCAAGGCAAACTTATATGAAGCAAAGGACCCTGATGGGTCATATGGTATTGGTCGAAAAATCGGCTAAGTCCCAAAATGGTGATGTCAGAACTACACTAAAATGTTACCACACCAAGCAAGGCAAACTTATATGAAGCAAAGGACCCTGATGGGTCATATGGTATTGATCGAAAAATCGGCTAAGTCCCAAAATGGGGATGTCAGAACTACACTCATGTGTTACCACACCAAGCAAGGCAAACTTATATGAAGGCAAGGACCCTGATGGGTCATATGGTATTTTACGAAAAATCGGCTAAGTCCCAAAATGATGATGTCAGAACTACACTCAAATGTTACCACACCAAGCAAGGCAAACTTATATGAAGCAAAGGACCCTGATGGGTCATATGGTATTGATCGAAAAATCGGCTAAGTCCCAAAATGGGGATGTCAGAACTACACTCAAATGTTACCACACCAAGCAAGGCAAACTTATATGAAGGCAAGGACCCTGATGGGTCATATGGTATTTTACGAAAAATCGGCTAAGTCCCAAAATGGGGATGTCAGAACTACACTAAAAAGTTACCACACCAAGCAAGGCAAACTTATATGAAGCAAAGGACCCTGATGGGTCATATGGTATTGATCGAAAAATCGGCTAAGTCCCAAAATGGGGATGTCAGAACTACACTCAAATGTTACCACACCAAGCAAGGCAAACTTATATGAAGCAAAGGACCCTGATGGGTCATATGGTATTGGTCGAAAAATCGGCTAAGTCCCAAAATGGGGATGTCAGAACTACACTCATGTGTTACCACACCAAGCAAGGCAAACTTATATGAAGCAAAGGACCCTGATGGGTCATATGGTATTGGTCGAAAAATCGGCTAAGTCCCAAAATGGGGATGTCAGAACTACACTCATGTGTTACCACACCAAGCAAGGCAAACTTATATGAAGCAAAGGACCCTGATGGGTCATATGGTATTTTACGAAAAATCGGCTAAGTCCCAAAATGGTGATGTCAGAACTACACTAAAATGTTACCACACCAAGCAAGGCAAACTTATATGAAGGCAAGGACCCTGATGGGTCATATGGTATTTTACGAAAAATCGGCTAAGTCCCAAAATGGGGATGTCAGAACTACACTCATGTGTTACCACACCAAGCAAGGCAAACTTATATGAAGGCAAGGACCCTGATGGGTCATATGGTATGGATCGAAAAATCGGCTAAGTCCCAAAATGGGGATGTCTGAACTACACTCAAATGTTACCACATCAAGCAAGGCAAACTTATATGAAGGAAAGGACCCTGATGGGTCATATGGTATTTTACGAAAAATCGGCTAAGTCCCAAAATGGGGATGTCAGAACTACACTCATGTGTTACCACACCAAGCAAGGCAAACTTATATGAAGGCAAGGACCCTGATGGGTCATATGGTATTTTACGAAAAATCGGCTAAGTCCCAAAATGATGATGTCAGAACTACACTCAAATGTTACCACACCAAGCAAGGCAAACTTATATGAAGCAAAGGACCCTGATGGGTCATATGGTATTGATCGAAAAATCGGCTAAGTCCCAAAATGGGGATGTCAGAACTACACTCAAATGTTACCACACCAAGCAAGGCAAACTTATATGAAGCAAAGGACCCATATGGGTCATATGGTATTTTACGAAAAATCGGCTAAGTCCCAAAATGATGATGTCAGAACTACACTCAAATGTTACCATACCAAGCAAGGCAAACTTATATGAAGGAAAGGACCCATATGGGTCATATGGTATTTTACGAAAAATCGGCTAAGTCCCAAAATGAGGATGTCAGAACTACACTAAAAAGTTACCACACCAAGCAAGGCAAAGTACCTAGGTGAACCCTAGGAAGAAACACGGACCAAGTCAGATGGCCTAAGTCAATAGAACAAGTGACCTAGGCAAAGTTGTATGGCGCTGAGGACCCTGAAAAATCTGGTTAGTGTAGTTCAGACAGGGGAGGTTTTTGGGTCGGCTGAACCTCCTTATTTTGGGTTTTGACCTCCTCAAGAAGCTACACCTAGGCAAACTGCCTAGGGTGAAAGTGCGAAGACCAATCGAATCCAGGACCGCCGAATCCATCCAGGATCGACGACCAGGACCGCCGAAGCAGCGTGGACCAGGGGAGAACTATACTTTGTCTTGTATGCCCTCTTCCACATAGGGCAAGCTAGAACTAACTATCTTACCCAGGACCGCCGAAGCAGCGTGGACCAGTGGAGGACTATACTTTGTTCATTACACCACAGTATTAAGTATGGTGTCCTCTTCCACCATAGGGCAAGCTAGAACTAACTATCTTACCCAGGACCGCCGAAGCAGTGTGGACCAGGGGAGGACTATACTTTATACTTCACACACTAGCCATACTGAAGTCATCACTTGGTTGAAGCGCTGAACTACGGCGGGGTAATCGTTTACAGGTTATAATCATATAGCTGCATGCTCATTAGTAGATAATGGAATATTGTATGGCAATATGAGCATGCCCAAGTGATGACTTTGTTTCAAGCTCAACAGGTAGGGTATTGAGTCCTCTTCCACATAGGGCAAGCTAGAACTAACTATCTTACCCAGGACCGCCGGAGCAGCGTGGACCAGTGGAGGACTCTATACTTTAAACTTCACACCACAGTATTGAGTACGTCTTGCATAAAGCCCCTAATGAGAACCACGAGGGCTCTCTCAATGTAGAACCACGAGGGCTCTAGTACCGATTCTCTCGGTACGGCTTGGTCCGTGTTCCTTTATGCTTGTACTCTAAGTATTAAGTATTGTGTCCTCTTCCACATAGGGCAAGCTAGAACTAACTATCTTACCCAGGACCGCCGAAGCAGTGTGGACCAGGGGAGGACTATACTTTATACTTCACACACTAGCCATACTGAAGTCATCACTTGGTGGGGGTGAACTACGGCGGTATCTATCGTTTTGGTTCGGTCTATATAGGGTCGCTTGCATGCTCATTCGAATATAATGTAATTGTGTATGGCAATATGAGCATGCCCAAGTGATGACTTTGTTTCAAGCTCAACAGGTAGGGTATTGAGTCCTCTTCCACATAGGGCAAGCTAGAACTAACTATCTTACCCAGGACCGCCGGAGCAGCGTGGACCAGTGGAGGACTCTATACTTTATACTTCACACCACAGTATTGAGTACTTCTTGCATAAAGCCCCTAATGAGAACCACGAGGGCTCTCTCAATGTAGAACCACAAGGGCTCTAGTACCGATTCTCTCGGTACGGCTTGGTCCGTGTTCCTTTATGCTTGTACTCTTAGAAAGTCTCAACCCGGAGGTCTTGACTTTGATTGTCATAGTTGGACTACGACGGGGCATCCGACCATTGCTGATCGAACACCCCTGATTCACTATCTTTCGGGTAGGCGGTACGCGTACCTCCGGACGCGGAAGTCTCAACCCGGAGGTCTTGACTTTGATTGTCATAGTTGGACTACGACGGGGCATCCGACCATTGCTGATCGAACACCCCTGATTCACCATCTTTCGGGTAGGCGGTGCGCGCACCTCCGACGCGGAAGTCTCAACCCGGAGGTCTTGACTTTGTATTGTCATAGTTGGACTACGACGGGGTATCCGACTCATCGAATACCCCAGAAGCACACCATCTTTCGGGTAGGCGGTACGCGTACCTCCGGACGCGGAAAGTCTCAACCCGGAGGTCTTGACTTTGGTTGTCATAGTTGGACTATGACGGGGCATCCGACCATTGCTGATCGAACACCCCTGTTACACCATCTTTCGGATAGGCGGTGCGCGACACCACCGACGCGGAAAGTCTCAACCCGGAGGTCTTGACTTTGTATTGTTGGATAGTCCTCTTCCACTATAGGGCAAGCTGGAAATATTCCATTTTACCCAGGACTGCCGAGGCAGCGTGGACCAGGGGAGAACTTCACGGAATCTTCAGGCATCCATGATTGCCATAGTGCGTAAGCCGCCGCTGTGTGCGTCAACTCGTTCCCCGTGAGGAGGAGTCTAGCCGCCGCTAAAAGACGAAGCATTAAGTGTCCTCATTCCACTATAGGGCAAGCTAGAATTAACTATCTTACCCAGGACCGCCGAAGCAGCGTGGACCAGGCGAGGACTACTTTATACTTCACACCACAGTATTGAGTACGACTTGCATAAAGCCCCTAATGAGAACCACGAGGGCTCTCTCAATGTAGAACCACGAGGGCTCTAGTACCGATTCTCTCGGTACGGCTTGGTCCGTGTTCCTTTATGCTTGTACTCGCGGAAAGTCTCAACCCGGAGGTCTTGACTTTGATTGTCATAGTTGGACTACGACGGGGAATCCGACCATTGCTGACCGAACACCCCTGATTCATCATCTTTCGGATAGGAGGTGCGCCCACCTCCGACGCGGAAGTCTCAACCCGGAGGTTCGGACTTAGAGTTTTTCCCATTTAAAAGTTTTTCTCTTAGCCATACTGAAGTCATCACTTGGTGAACGATTGAACTAGGGCGGGTTAATCGTTTATAGGTATCATGTGGTTTGCATGCTCTCTTAGGTTAAGGTCATGTGGTTGGCTATCGAGCATGCCCAAGTGATGACTTTGTTTCACGCTTGCTTGATTTCTTCATGATTCCCTGTTATATAGTGTAATCATTCGAGAACAGGGAATCTTTGGTTTTGCTCAACAGGTATTGGATGTCAACTTGGTATCTAGATCGCATTAAGTCTCAACCCTTAGGTTCGGACTTGTATAGTGACATCTTGTTACGGTCTTGAGTCTCAACCCGCAGGTTCGGACTACCTAGTGTTTGATCGAATATAATATGGCAACTTGTGCCTAAGTCTCAACCCGCAGGTTCGGACTTCTGTTTATTTGGCCAATGTATGTATAAGGCAACTTGTGCCTAAGTCTCAACCCGCAGGTTCGGACTTGTGTATTTGTTCGAAGTCATGTATAAGGCAACGTGTGCCTAAGTCTCAACCCGCAGGTTCGGACTTGTTAGTGTTTCGTCAACTTTCATATGGCAACTTGTGCCTAAGTCTCAACCCGCAGGTTCGGACTTGTGTATTTGTTCGAAGTCATGTATAAGGCAACTTGTGCCTAAGTCTCAACCCGCAGGTTCGGACTTGTGTATTTGTTCGAAGTCATGTATAAGGCAACGTGTGCCTAAGTCTCAACCCGCAGGTTCGGACTTGTTAGTGTTACGTCAATTATCATATGGCAACTTGTGCCGAAGTCTCAACCCGCAGGTTCGGACTTCTATAGTGTTTCGTCAATTATCATATGGCAACTTGTGCCGAAGTCTCAACCCGCAGGTTCGGACTTCTGGAAGGATCACTTGGCCACTAATGATCCTTCCGCAGGTTCACCTACGGAAACCTTGTTACGACTTTTACTTCCTCTAAATCATCAAGTTCGGTCAACTTCGATAAAGCAGACGCGGTTCACGAGGATCCAGCGAACGATCATCTCCAAAGACCTCACTAAATAATAAATTCTAAGAAATTCATATGTTAGGATGCTGGGAGATGAATGGGATGCTGCATGGAGATGAATCTTGATCTCCTACATCTCTCATCTCAATACAGTATCCCTACTTAAAGCCATCTCGGACTTAGTCGATTTTTCATAAATTCATAGAAATTCATATGTTAGGATGCTGCGAGATGAATGGGATGCTGCATGGAGATGAATCTTGATCTCCTACATCTCTCATCTCAATACAGCATCCCTACTTAAAGGCATCTCGGACTTAGTCGATTTTTCATAAATTCTAAGAAAAACATATGTTAGGATGCTGGGAGATGAATGGGATGCTGCATGGAGATGAATCTTGATCTCCTACATCTCTCATCTCAATACAGCATCGATACTTAAAGCCATCTCGGACTTAGTCGATTTTTCATACATTCTAAAAAAAACATATGTAAGGATGCTGCGAGATGAATGGGATGCTGCATGGAGATGAATCTTGATCTTCTTCATCTCCCTCCTCAATACAGCATCCCTACTTAAAGGCATCTCGGACTTAGTCGATTTTTCATAAATTCTAAGAAAAACATATGTTAGGATGCTGCGAGATGAATGGGATGCTGCATGGAGATGAATCTTGATCTTCTTCATCTCCCTCCTCAATACAGCATCCCTACTTAAAGGCATCTCTGACTTAGTCGATTTTTCATAAATTCTAAGAAATTCATATGTTAGGATGCTGCGAGATGAATGGGATGCTGCATGGAGATGAATCTTGATCTTCTTCATTTCCAATCTCTATACAGCATCCCTACTTAAAGGCATCTCGGACTTAGTCGATTTTTCATAAATTCTAAGAAATTCATATGTTAGGATGCTGGGAGATGAATGGGATGCTGCATGGAGATGAATCTTGATCTCCTACATCTCCCATCTCAATACAGCATCCCTACTTAAAGGCATCTCGGACTTAGTCGATTTTTC
Source organism: Anopheles ziemanni (assembly GCF_943734765.1). Taxonomy (NCBI): domain Eukaryota; kingdom Metazoa; phylum Arthropoda; class Insecta; order Diptera; family Culicidae; genus Anopheles; species Anopheles ziemanni. The sequence continues at coordinate 30,544 of NW_026689836.1, read as the reverse complement.
ATAAATTCCAAGAAATTCATATGTTAGGATGCTGGGAGATGAATGGGATGCTGCATGGAGATGAATCTTGATCTACTTCATCTCCCATCTTAATACAGCATCCCTACTTAAATGCATCTCGGACTTAGTCGATTTTTCATAAATTCTAAGAAAAACATATGTTAGGATGCTGCGAGATGAATGGGATGCTGCATGGAGATGAATCTTGATCTGCTTCATCTCCCATCTTAATACAGCTTCCCTACTTAAAGGCATGTCGGACTTATTCGATTTTTCATAAATTCTAAGAAAAACATATGTTAGGATGCTGCGAGATGAATGGGATGCTGCATGGAGATGAATCTTGATCTTCCTCATCTCCCATCTTTATACAGCATCCCTACTTAAAGGCATCTCGGACTTAGTCGATTTTTCATAAATTCTAAAAAATTCATATGTTAGGATGCTGGGAGATGAATGGGATGCTGCATGGAGATGAATCTTGATCTCCTACAACTCCCATCTCAATACAGCATCCCTACTTAAAGGCATCTCGGACTTAGTCGATTTTTCATAAATTCTAAGAAAAACATATGTTAGGATGATGCGAGATGAATGGGATGCTACATGGAGATGAATCTTGATCTTCTTCATCTCCCATCTTAATACAGCATCCCTACTTAAAGGCATCTCGGACTTAGTCGATTTTTCATAAATTCTAAGAAATTCATATGTTAGGATGCTGCGATATGAATGGGATGCTGCATGGAGATGAATCTTGATCTTCTTCATCTCCCATCTAAATACAGCATCCCTACTTAAAGGCATCTTTGACTTAGTCGATTTTTCATAAATTCTTTGAAAAACATATGTTAGGATGCTGCGAGATGAATATGATGCTGCATGGAGATGAATCTTGATCTTCTTCATCTCCCATCTTAATACAGCATCCCTTCTTAAAGGCATCTCGGACTTAGTCGATTTTTCATAAATTCTAAGAAAAACATTTGTTAGGATGCTTCGAGATGAATGGGATGCTGCATGGAGATGAATCTTGATCTTCTTCATCTCCCATCTTAATACAGCATCCCTACTTAAAGGCATCTCGGACTTATTCGATTTTTCATAAATTCTAAAAAAACATTTGTTAGGATGCTTCGAGATGAATGGGATGCTGCATGGAGATGAATCTTGATCTGCTTCATCTCCCATCTTAATACAGCTTCCCTACTTAAAGGCATGTCGGACTTATTCGATTTTTCATAAATTCTAAGAAAAACATATGTTAGGATGCTGCGAGATGAATGGGATGCTGCATGGAGATGAATCTTGATCTTCCTCATCTCCCATCTTTATACAGCATCCCTACTTAAAAGCATCTCGGACTTAGTCGATTTTTCATAAATTCTAAGAAATTCATATGTTAGGATGCTGGGAGATGAATGGGATGCTGCATGGAGATGAATCTTGATCTCCTACAACTCCCATCTCAATACAGCATCCCTACTTAAAGGCAGCTCGGACTAAGTCGATTTTTCATAAATTCTAAGAAAAACATATGTTAGGATGATGCGAGATGAATGGGATGCTGCATGGAGATGAATCTTGATCTTCTTCATCTCCCATCTTAATACAGCATCCCTACTTAAAGGCATCTCGGACTTAGTCGATTTTCCATAAATTCTAAGAAATTCATATGTTAGGATGCTGCGAGATGAATGGGATGCTGCATGGAGATGAATCTTGATCTTCTTCATCTCCCATCTTAATACAGCATCCCTACTTAAATGCATCTCGGACTTAGTCGATTTTTCATAAATTCTAAGAAAAACATATGTTAGGATGCTGCGAGATGAATGGGATGCTGCATGGAGATGAATCTTGATCTTCTTCATCTCCCATCTTAATACAGCATCCCTACTTAAAGGCATCTCGGACTTAGTCGATTTTTCATAAATTCTAAGAAATTCATATGTTAGGATGCTGGGAGATGAATGGGATGCTGCATGGAGATGAATCTTGATCTCCTACATCTCCCATCTTAATACAGCATCCCTACTTAAAGCCATCTCGGACTTAGTCGATTTTTCATAAATTCTAAGAAATTCATATGTTAGGATGCTGGGAGATGAATGGGATGCTGCATGGAGATGAATCTTGATCTCCTACATCTCCCATCTCAATACAGCATCCCTACTTAAAGGCATCTCGGACTTAGTCGATTTTTCATAAATTCATAGAAATTCATATGTTAGGATGCTGCGAGATGAATGGGATGCTGCATGCAGATGAATATTGATCTCCTATATCTCCCGTCTCAATACAGCATCCCTACTTAAAGGCATCTCGGACTTAGTCGATTTTTCATAAATTCATAGAAATTCATATGTTAGGATGCTGCGAGATGAATGGGATGCTGCATGGAGATTAATCTTGATCTCCTACATCTCTCATCTCAATACAGCATCCCTACTTAAAGCCATCTCGGACTTAGTCGATTTTTCATAAATTCTAAGAAATTCATATGTTAGGATGCTGGGAGATGAATGGGATGCTGCATGGAGATGAATCTTGATCTCCTACATCTCCCATCTCAAAACAGCATCCCTACTTAAAGGCATCTCGTACTTAGTCGATTTTTCATAAATTCTAAGAAAAACATATGTTATGATGCTGCGAGATGAATGGGATGCTGCATGGAGATGAATATTGATCTTATTCATCTCCCATCTTATTACAGCATCCCTACTTGAAGGCATCTCGGACTTAGACGATTTTTCATAAATTCTAAGAAATTCATATGTTAGGATGCTGCGAGATGAGTGGGATGCTGCATGGAGATGAATCTTGATCTTCTTCATCTCCCATCTTAATACAGCATCCCTACTTAAATGCATCTCGGACTTAGTCGATTTTTCATAAATTCTAAGAAAAACATATGTTAGGATGCTGCGAGATGGATGGGATGCTGCATGGAGATGAATCTTGATCTCCTACATCTCCCATCTCAATTCAGCATCCCTACTTAAAGGCATCTCGGACTTAGTCGATTTTTCATAAATTCTAAGAAAAACATATGTTAGGATGCTGCGAGATGAATGGGATGCTGCATGGAGATGAATCTTGATCTCCTACATCTCCCATCTCAATACAGCATCCCTACTTAAAGGCATCTCGGACTTAGTCGATTTTTCTTAAATTCTAAGAAATTCATATGTTAGGATGCTGGGAGATGAATGGGATGCTGCATGGAGATGAATCTTGATCTTCTTCATCTCCCATCTTAATACAGCATCCCTACTTAAAGGCATCTCGGACTTAGTCGATTTTTCATAAATTCATAGAAATTCATATGTGAGGATGCTGCGAGATGAATGGGATGCTGCATGGAGATGAATCTTGATCTCCTACATCTCTCATCTCAATACAGCATCCCTACTTAAAGCCATCTTGGACTTAGTCGATTTTTCATAAATTCATAGAAATTCATATGTTAGGATGCTGCGAGATGAATGGGATGCTGCATGGAGATGCATCTTGATCTCCTACATCTCCCATCTTAATACAGCATCCCTACTTAAAGCCATCTCGGACCTAGTCGATTTTTCATAAATTCTAAGAAATTCATATGTTAGGATGCTGGGAGATGAATGGGATGCTGCATGGAGATGAATCTTGATCTTCTTCATCTCCCATCTTAATACAGCATCCCTACTTAAAGGCATCTCGGACTTAGTAGATTTTTCATAAATTCTAAGAAATTCATATGTTAGGATGCTGGGAGATGAATGGGATGCTGCATGGAGATGAATCTTGATCTCCTACATCTCTCATCTCAATACAGCATCCCTACTTAAAGCCATCTCGGACTTAGTCGATTTTTCATAAATTCATAGAAATTCATATGTTAGGATGCTGCGAGATGAATGGGATGCTGCATGGAGATGAATCTTGATCTTCTACATCTCCCATCTTAATACAGCATCCCTACTCAAGCGCATCTCGGACTTAGTCGATTTTTCATAAATTCTAAGAAATTCATATGTTAGGATGCTGCGAGATGAATATGATGCTGCATGGAGATGAATCTTGATCTTCTTCATCTCCCATCTTAATACAGCATCCCTACTTAAAGGCATCTCGGACTTAGTCGATTTTTCATAAATTCTAAGAAAAACATATGTTAGGATGCTGCGAGATGAATGGGATGCTGCATGGAGATGAATCTTGATCTTCTTCATCTCCCATCTTAATACAGCATCCCTACTTAAAGGCATCTCGGACTTAGTCGATTTTTCATAAATTCTAAGAAAAACATATGTTAGGATGCTGCGAGATGAATGGGATGCTGCATGGAGATGAATCTTGATCTCCTACATCTCCCATCTCAATTCAGCATCCCTACTTGAAGGCATCTCGGACTTAGTCGATTTTTCATAAATTCATAGAAATTCATATGTTAGGATGCTGCGAGATGAATGGGATGCTGCATGCAGATGAATATTGATCTCCTACATCTCCCGTCTCAATACAGCTTCCCTACTTAAAGGCATCTCGGACTTAGTCGATTTTTCATAAATTCATAGAAATTCATATGTTAGGATGCTGCGAGATGAATGGGATGCTGCATGGAGATGAATCTTGATCTCCTACATCTCTCATCTCAATACAGCATCCCTACTTAAAGCCATCTCGGACTTAGTCGATTTTTCATAAATTCATAGAAATTCATATGTTAGGATGCTGGGAGATGAATGGGATGCTACATGGAGATGAATCTTGATCTTCTTCATCTCCCATCTTAATACAGCATCCCTACTTAAAGGCATCTCGGACTTAGTCGATTTTTCTTAAATTCTAAGAAATTCATATGTTAGGATGCTGGGAGATGAATGGGATGCTGCATGGAGATGAATCTTGATCTCCTACATCTCCCATCTCAATACAGCATCCCTACTTAAAGGCATCTCGGACTTAGTCGATTTTTCATAAATTCATAGAAATTCATATGTGAGGATGCTGCGAGATGAATGGGATGCTGCATGGAGATGAATCTTGATCTCCTACATCTCTCATCTCAATACAGCATCCCTACTTAAAGCCATCTTGGACTTAGTCGATTTTTCATAAATTCATAGAAATTCATATGTTAGGATGCTGCGAGATGAATGGGATGCTGCATGGAGATGCATCTTGATCTCCTACATCTCCCATCTTAATACAGCATCCCTACTTAAAGCCATCTCGGACTTAGTCGATTTTTCATAAATTCTAAGAAATTCATATGTTAGGATGCTGGGAGATGAATGGGATGCTGCATGGAGATGAATCTTGATCTTCTTCATCTCCCATCTTAATACAGCATCCCTACTTGAAGGCATCTCGGACTTAGTCGATTTTTCATAAATTCTAAGAAATTCATATGTTAGGATGCTGGGAGATGAATGGGATGCTGCATGGAGATGAATCTTGATCTCCTACATCTCCCATCTCAATACAGCATCCCTACTTAAATGCATCTCGGACTTAGTCGATTTTTCATAAATTCTAAGAAAAACATATGTTAGGATGCTGCGAGATGAATGGGATGCTGCATGGAGATGAATCTTGATCTTCTTCATCTCCCATCTTAATACAGCATCCCTACTTAAATGCATCTCGGACTTAGTCAATTTTTCATAAATTCTAAGAAAAACATATGTTAGGATGCTGCGAGATGAATGGGATGCTGCATGGAGATGAATCTTGATCTCCTACATCTCTCATCTCAATACAGCATCCCTACTTAAAGCCATCTCGGACTTAGTCGATTTTTCATAAATTCATAGAAATTCATATGTGAGGATGCTGCGAGATGAATGGGATGCTGCATGGAGATGAATCTTGATCTCCTACATCTCTCATCTCAATACAGCATCCCTACTTAAAGGCATCTCGGACTTAGTCGATTTTTCATAAATTCATAGAAATTCATATGTTAGGATGCTGCGAGATGAATGGGATGCTGCATGGAGATGAATCTTGATCTACTTCATCTCCCATCTTAATACAGCATCTCTACTTAAAGGCATCTCGGTCTTAGTCGATTTTTCATAAATTCATAGAAATTCATATGTTAGGATGCTGCGAGATGAATGGGATGCTGCATGGAGATGCATCTTGATCTTCTTCATCTCCCATCTCAATACAGCATCCCTGCTTAAAGGCATCTCTGACTTAGTCGATTTTTCATAAATTCTAAGAAAAACATATGTTAGGATGCTGCGAGATGAATGGGATGCTGCATGGAGATGAATCTTGATCTTCTTCATCTCCCTCCTCAATACAGCATCCCTACTTAAAGGCATCTCTGACTTAGTCGATTTTTCATAAATTCTAAGAAATTCATATGTTAGGATGCTGCGAGATGAATGGGATGCTGCATGGAGATGAATCTTGATCTTCTTCATTTCCAATCTCTATACAGCATCCCTACTTAAAGGCATCTCGGACTTAGTCGATTTTTCATAAATTCTAAGAAATTCATATGTTAGGATGCTGCGAGATGAATGGGATGCTGCATGGAGATGAATCTTGATCTCCTACATCTCCCATCTCAATACAGCATCCCTACTTAAAGGCATCTCGGACTTAGTCGATTTTTCATAAATTCCAAGAAATTCATATGTTAGGATGCTGGGAGATGAATGGGATGCTGCATGGAGATGAATCTTGATCTACTTCATCTCCCATCTTAATACAGCATCCCTACTTAAATGCATCTCGGACTTAGTCGATTTTTCATAAATTCTAAGAAAAACATATGTTAGGATGCTGCGAGATGAATGGGATGCTGCATGGAGATGAATCTTGATCTGCTTCATCTCCCATCTTAATACAGCTTCCCTACTTAAAGGCATGTCGGACTTATTCGATTTTTCATAAATTCTAAGAAAAACATATGTTAGGATGCTGCGAGATGAATGGGATGCTGCATGGAGATGAATCTTGATCTTCCTCATCTCCCATCTTTATACAGCATCCCTACTTAAAGGCATCTCGGACTTAGTCGATTTTTCATAAATTCTAAAAAATTCATATGTTAGGATGCTGGGAGATGAATGGGATGCTGCATGGAGATGAATCTTGATCTCCTACAACTCCCATCTCAATACAGCATCCCTACTTAAAGGCATCTCGGACTTAGTCGATTTTTCATAAATTCTAAGAAAAACATATGTTAGGATGATGCGAGATGAATGGGATGCTACATGGAGATGAATCTTGATCTTCTTCATCTCCCATCTTAATACAGCATCCCTACTTAAAGGCATCTCGGACTTAGTCGATTTTTCATAAATTCTAAGAAATTCATATGTTAGGATGCTGCGAGATGAATGGGATGCATTCTTCTAGTCGTATCTAGCGCTGGGTGTTACCTTTCCAAAACATATCCTAGCTTAACAATCCATGCCATACAGCCGGAGCTATACGGTGCACAAGTCAAATCCATTTTAGCCATGTTTCATTTTTGCCAATTTTTGACCACTCGTATCACCCTTCCAGAGTGGTCCGATCTTCTCGCTGTCTATGGACGACTTTTAGGTCTCATAGAGGCAAACTTATAAGTATTCTACGTCAACCCGCTATCTCTTACCGCCTGCTCGGTATTCTTGGTCTTGTGTGATTTTTGGAAATTTTTGTATTATTTTTCCACTTTGTCGCTTAATAACTCAGTTTTGCTCAACACTTAGCGCTTCGGTTGTTTGGGATTATAGTTAGCGCTCGGTTCGACCTTTCCAACACTGATCTTAGCTTGTCGATCCGTTCCATACAGCCTGAGTTATTCGCGATACCGTGTTTCAACCCATTTCTCAAGTCTCGTTTTGGTCCAACTTTGAACCAGCCATATCACCCTGATGGGTACCTCCGATCTTCTCGCTCTATATTGGCCAAAGTTAGGTCTTGTGGTAACGTACTTATGATTGTTCTACGCCGTGTTCGTAGCTCTTATCGTTCGCCCGCTATTTTCGATCATAAGGTGAATTTTCGCCTCTAAACCACCATTTTTCACCTTTGCCCTCTAATATGACCGACTTGCTCAACACCTAGCGCTTCGCTTGGTAGGACACATAGCTAGCGCTCGTCAAGACCTTTCCAACGCATATCCAAGCTTTCCGATCCGAGCCATACAGCCTGAGCTATAGGCGATACCGTTTTTCCCATTTTCTTGGTCACACGCACTTTAGGGTACCCCTTTTTGCCTTTGACCCTTAATACCTCCTCCGGGTCACTAGTAGGCGCTCAGCTTGGTAGGAAACATAGCTAGAGCAGGCCTTCACCTTTCCAAAACTGCCTCAAGTGTACCGATCCGACATCTAGAACCAAAGTTATGGTCATTCCTAGCATGCTCTACTTTCATGGTCAACCTCCACCAAGCACACCTAGGTTGGACCAACTTTCACCAACTCATCTCGAACCCCAAATTTGCTTCGACCTACTAGGTTTCCCTAGTAAAGTGGTCAAAACATCCATTACAACACGACTGGTCTTTCTGGTGGTCGACCTAGGCGACTTTGTTCGACGACCACCACCCCATGGAACTAAAAGACGTCCCTTGATACGGACCACCGATACATTTTCCGGCCTGTCTAAACTACACTCATCGAAATTTTTTTGGGTCCCCACCGTCATACAAGTTTGCCTAGGTCAAGTTTTTCTTCCGGATCGGCCGCGGACCTCACTTTTCATTATCTAGGGAGGCCATAGGGCCCCAAAAGGGGTTTTTTAAAATTTTCGACACTTTCGACTTTGGTCGGATTTTTTCCGATTTTGGTCCGACCTAGGGACTTGGTGGTCCAAGGAGCCTCGGGACCAAACTTTTTTCTCAGGGGTCCCTACCTCCATACAACTTTGCCTAGGTCAATTTTTTGTTCCAAATCGACCGCGGATTTCACTTTTCAATATCTGGGGCTCGTGTAGAGTCCGAATATGAGGTTTTCTCATTTTTCGACATTTTCGACTTTTTTCGACTTTTTTCGGGTTTTTCGACCTAGGGGTCCGCCGAACAAATTTTGGGTCAAAAATTTTTATTGAACTAGTCGAAAGTACGCAAAAAGATAAGACTTTTTGCCGAAGACACCATGCCCCGGAACCGACTCCTTCCCCTTCAAAATTGGGGACAAACGTGATTTTTGAAACTTTTCCTTAGGGAGCCCAAGACTTAGAAAATTTTCAAATTCTCGATTTTTCGATTGCGAGCTAGCGCTTTGCGGTCTTCGGCAATGTTGTAGATCTCGACGAGATAAGACTTTTTGGTCAAGGGACATTTTGCCCTCCGACCCCTCCTTCCCCCCGCAAATCGCCCCCCAAAGTGCAATTTTTGCATTTTCACCTCTTTGCACGCACTGTTCGGCCCAAATGGCCACTTTCTATGGGTCTGAGCGCTTTGCGGTCTTCGGCAAACTTTTAGAGCGTACCCAGTTCTAATTATAATTGTTCTACACCACCTTCGTACCTCTTCATCCCTGGCCACTATTCGCGTACCAAGGTAATTTTTGTTCATTTTGTCAACATTTTTCATCTTTGACTGTTTATATCGGCCTTGCCATGAACCGATAGCGCTTCGCTGTGTTCTAACGTAAGTTAGTACTACTCAATACCTTTCCAAATCATGTCTTAGATTGTCATTTGCTTGCTTACAGCCGGAGCTATGAGCGATACCGTAAAAAGTACCGAAACTTGGAAAAATCCTTGGATCGCCCATATCCCCCCTTTGGGGACCAGATATCGAAAAAAGTTCTTATTCAAAAAGTTGCGCCTTAACGTGTTCTAGTTATGCCTAGAACATTTCACTTCGCTAGCTGGCCTGCAACTTAGCCGTAATTGGGATTTTAGGGTGTTCATGGAGGGCCCATTTCCTGCGACTTGGTATCTTTTGGGCCCTATGTTTCTCTAATATCTCCACAAGTTTTCCAGATAGCTTTCTCATACTTTCAGGGTGCCTAGAGCACCTCAAGACCTTTCCAACGCTATGCCGTTTGCCTCGCTCGGACATCTACAGCCAAAGTTATTCGAGGTACACGGTACCTTACCCTGTTTTCTCAGTACTTGGTCGAAAATTTCGATCAGCCATATGACCGACTTGGACAACCCTGAGCGGGTTGGCCCCATATAACTAAACTTTCGTCTCGTGGAGGCAAACTTATAAATATTCCACGTCAACTCGCTATCTCGTACCGCCTTGACGGTATACTTGGTCCAAGGGCCATTTCCAGCGACTTGGTCGCAATTTCGCTCTAAGTTTCGCTAATACCTTCGTCCGTGGACATGGTGATTTTTTGTTCGTATTTTTCCTTGATAGTCCCACTCAAGACTATTCCATACCAGAGCCAAGCGTCCCGCTAAGTGCCATACAGCCTGAGCAGTAATTCATGAAAGGTACCTCTACCAGTTTTTGCCATACTTGGGTACAAACTTTGTATCGCCCATATCTCCACTTTGGAGGCCAGCCAGCACCTTGGCCTCATATACTTTTTTGTTGGTCATACCATGCACCAAATATAATTGTTCTACGCCAACTTGCTATCTCTTCTCCAACTTGCCGTTATTCTTGGTCCAAGTCCCATTTCATTCGTTTTTGGACCCATTTTGCTATATGTTTCACTAATAGCTTCGGCCATGGACAAGCTGATTTTCTATTTGTATTTTTCCTAGATAGTCCCACTCAAGACAATTCTAAATCACACCGGAACTTGTCGCTCGGTGGCAAACTGACCGAGTTATAATTCATGAAAGGTACCTCAACTTGGTACACCACGTGGTCGGCCCAAACCATAAACCGACCAAACGACCGACTTGGAGCACCTCGACCGGGTTGCCCCCATATAATGAAAGTTGCGTCTCTACACGCCCAACTTATGAATATTCTACGCCAAGTCGCTATCTCTTACCGGTAAGCCGGTATTCACCTTCCAAGGGTGATTTTGGTCAAGTGCCATTTCCTGCGACTTGGTCCCCGAATACGACCATCATCACCTAATATCTCCGTGGTCTTTCAACTCAGCCTCATGAAACTTTCAGGGTAGATAGGTCTCCCCGAGACCTTTCCAACGGTGAGCCGTTTGCCTCGCTCGGCCATATACAGCCGAAGTTATTAATGGTACTTGGTACCTTACCCTGTTTTTTCCATACTTGTTCGTACTTGGGTACAAACTTTGTATCGCCCATATCTCCACTTTGGAGGCCAGCCAGCACCTTGGCCCCAAATACTTTTTTGTTGGTCATACTATGCCCAAAATATAAATGTTCTACGTCAACTTGCTATCTCTTCTCCAACTTGCCGTTATTCTTGGTCCAAGTCCCATTTCATTCGTTTTTGGACCCATTTTGCTATATGTTTCACTAATAGCTTCGGCCATGGACAAGCTGATTTTCTATTTGTATTTTTGCTTGATAGTCCCACTCAAGACCATTCCAAATCACATCGCAACTTGTCGCTCGGTGGCAAACTGACCGAGTTATAATTCATGAAAGGTACCTCTTCTTGGTACACCACATGGTCGGCCCAAACCATAAACCGACCAAACGACCGACTTGGAGCACCCTGACCGGGTTGCCCCCATATAATGAAAGTTGCGTCTTTACACGCCCAACTTATGAATATTCTACGCCAAGTCGCTATCTCTTACCGGTAAGCCGGTATTCACCTTCCAAGCGTGATTTTGGTCAAGTGCCATTTCCAGCGACTTGGTCCCCGAATTGGACCATCATCACCTACTATCTCCGTGGTATTTCAACTCAGCCTCATGAAACTTTCAGGGTAGATAGGTCTCCCCAAGACCTTTCCAACGGTGAGCCGCTTGCCTCGCTCGGCCATCTACAGCCGAAGTTATTAATGGTACTTGGTACCTTACCCTGTTTTTTCCATACTTGTTCGTACTTGGGTACAAACTTTGGATCGCCCATATCTCCACTTTGGAGGCCAGCCAGCACCTTGGCCCCATATACTTTTTTGTTGGTGATACCATGCACCAAATATAATTGTTCTACGCAAGCTTGCTATCTCTTCTCCAACTTGCGGTTATTTTTGACTCAAGTCCCATTTCCATAGTTTTTGGTACCAATTTGCTCTATGTTTCGCTAATAGCTTCGCCCAAGGACTTTGTGATTTTTTGTTCGCATTTTTCCTAAATAGTCCCACTCAAGACTATTCCAAATCACACCTTAGCTTGTCGCTCAGTGCCATACAGCCAGAGTTTTAATTCATGAAAGGTACATCACCTTGGTACACCACGTGGTCGGTCCAAACCATCAACCAACCATATGACCGACTTCGAGTCGAGCTAGCGGCTTGGCCCCATATAATCAAATGCGTGTCTTGGTAAGGGCTACTGACGGTCAGAACAATGTAGCTCGCTAGCTCGTGCGCAAACTTGTGTTTTGGTCGAATATTGGGTGTTCGTGTACCACTTCGGGTAACACGGACTTTGGTGCAACTTCACCACTTGTGCACCTAATAAATTCTCGGTCGTTCAAGTCTATGCCTTCATATTATCAGGGTAGTTAGGTCTCATTGAGACCTTTCCAACGCTATGTCGTTTGTCTTGCTCGGCCATCCACAGCCCGAGTTATTCGAGGTACACCGTACCTTACCCTGTTTTTTCCTCAATTGGGTACAAACCTTGGAACACCCATATCGCCCCTTTAGAGACTAGCTCGCACGTTTGCCTCATATAATGATAAGTGCACCTCAACTAGGGCTACTGACGGTCGGAACATTTCAACTCGCTAGCTCGGGCCCACACTTGTGTTTTTCTCGAATATATGGTTCAAGTGTGCCACTTTGGGCACTTATGGACATTTTGTCCCCACACAACTTTCTTGCCTTGGTAGATAGGGTCTTGTGTTCTCGGGCAAAAAGATGCACCAAGATATGGTCTAACTTTCGTTCTTTTACCGCAAAGCGCTATCTCCAACACCCGAGGAGATAGAAAGTGATTATGTTCGGTACATCGGTCTTCCATGGCCTACTATGGTAAGCCCCTGCAGGTATGCAACCGAAGGTGCTTGGTACATATATTTGGTGCAATATCGGTGCAAAGTAGGTGTTTCCTTGATCGGGCTATAACTTTCTTGGTTGATGTTGGATTGCTTTGCGGTCTTCGGGGGATAGTTAGGGAACATGTTGGCCAACATTTTCTTATTCCTCAGCCTGGCCGTACCTCTTACCGTCTAGGCGGTATACATGCTCTAAGTTGGAACTTGTGTTCCTTTGGGCAACTTTTCTGACTTTGACGCTTAATAACTTCCGTTCATATGCAGTCTAAGCTCTGCAACTCTCAGGAAAGCTAGTACTACTCATTTCTTTTCCATATCAGTCTTTGGCTTGTCGATCCGATGTCTACAGCCTTAGTTATTCACGTTCCCTGTGAAGGTAGGTTTTTGCCCATTTTCCAGTTCATGTGGTAACATTCCCGGACTTTGCCGGCTTTCTCTTCATGTGGTAACTTGCTTGCTTGTGTGGTAACTTGGAAGTGTATGTCTGACAGACCCAATCTCGGACTTAGCCGATTTTTCTCTTCATATCATATGGATCCATCACTAGGCCATCTTGCTTGCTTGTCTGGTAACTTGGAAGTGTATTTCTGACAGACCCAATCTGGGACTTAGCCGATTTTTCTCTTCATATCAAATGGATCCATCACTAGGCCATCTTGCTTGCTTGTGTGGTAACTTGGAAGTGTATTTCTGACAGACCCAATCTGGGACTTAGCCGATTTTTCTCTTCATATTATATGGATCCATCACTAGGCCATCTTGCTTGCTTGTGTGGTAACTTGAAAGTGTATGTCTGACAGAGCCAATCTGGGACTTAGCCGATTTTTCTCTTCATATTATATGGATCCATCACTAGGCCATCTTGCTTGCTTATGTGGTAACTTGGAAGTGTATTTCTGACAGACCCAATCTGGGACTTAGCCGATTTTTCTCTTCATATCATATGGATCCATCACTAGGCCAACTTGCTTGCTTGTGTGGTAACTTCGAAGTGTATGTCTGACAGACCCAATCTGGGACTTAGCCGATTTTTCTCTTCATATTATATGGATCTAGGACTTAGCCGATTTTTCTCTTCATATCATATGGATCCATCACTAGGCCATCTTGCTTGCTTGTGTGGTAACTTGGAAGTGTATTTCTGACAGACCCAATCTGGGACTTAGCCGATTTTTCTCTTCATATTATATGGATCCTGGACTTAGCCGATTTTTCTCTTCATATCATATGGATCCATCACTAGGCCATCTTGCTTGCTTGTGTGGTAACTTGGAAGTGTATTTCTGACAGACCCAATCTGGGACTTAGCCGATTTTTCTCTTCATATCATATGGATCCATCACTAGGCCATCTTGCTTGCTTGTGTGGTAACTTGGAAGTGTATTTCTGACAGACCCAATCTGGGACTTAGCCGATTTTTCTCTTCATATTATATGGATCCTGGACTTAGCCGATTTTTCTCTTCATATCATATGGATCCATCACTAGGCCATCTTGCTTGCTTGTGTGGTAACTTGGAAGTGTATTTCTGACAGACCCAATCTGGGACTTAGCCGATTTTTCTCTTCATATTATATGGATCCTGGACTTAGCCGATTTTTCTCTTCATATCATATGGATCCATCATTAGGCCATCTTGCTTGCTTGTGTGGTAACTTGATAGTGTATTTCCGACAGACCCAATCTCGGACTTAGCCGATTTTTCTCTTCATATTATATGGTTCCATCACTAGGCCATCTTGCTTGCTTGTGTGGTATCTTGAAAGTGTATGTCTGACAGACCCAATCTCGGACTTAGCCGATTTTTCTCTTCATATAATATGGATCCTGGACTTAGCCTGTTATTAGGTTATTATATATGGATCCTGGACTTAGCCGATTATTAGGTTATTATATATGGATCCTGGACTTAGCCGATTTTTCTCTTCATATAATATGGATCCGGGACTTAGCCGATTATTAGGTTATTATATATGGATCCTGGACTTAGCCGATATTTCTCTTTATATAATATGGATCCGGGACTTAGCCAATTTTTCTCTTCATATAATATGGATCCGGGACTTAGCCGATTTTTCTCTTCATATAATATGGATCCGGGACTTAGCCAATTTTTCTCTTCATGTGGTAACGTATGCCAATCGCTCACAAGTCATGGGATAAGGGTACTTGTGTTCTTCCATCTTCTAAGTCCCGCACGGGGACATCGTGATCGCCCCAAGTCCGGAATAGCGCCAAGTCAAGCCCCACGGTGGCCGTGCAGGACCTGTTAGCGGCGGCCCCACTGACAGCACTAATCCGGACTTAGAAATTATATCTTTCTAATCGAACACCACACACGCAACACCACCATACCACCATCTCCTTGCAAGTACCTAAGTACCCGCAACTCCATGGTGAAGGCAATGTCACTCCATCACCAACCTCTTTGCATTGCAAGCACTTGCGTACCTACAACACTCCGAAGAAGGCAACGGCGCGCGATGCTCGACTCCACACACCACACCACACCATACCACCGATGGCC